>NW_027285918.1:0-270470 GCF_036169615.1 Heliangelus exortis
TGGGGAAGGAGGGGGGGGGAGGGGGGAAAGAGCCAAAATTAAGGGGTTTTGCCCAAAATTACCACGTCCGCGGCACGTCCACCCCCAGGTACTCGCGGGCTGCAGGCGGGAGCTGCAGGTGGCCGCCAACCTGCGGGAAAAAGGGGGTTGAGCCTCAAAAAAAAAAAAAAAAAAAAAATCGAAAAAAAAGCCGCCGAGAAAAAGAGGGAACGAAAATGACGGAAAAAAAGAGGAAAATGAGGAAAAAAAGAGGAAAATGAGGAAAAAAATCCGTACCAGATGGTGCCGAAGCAGCCGGTGTGGCGCGCAGAACCTCCGGGTAGTAGAACATGGTGAAAAATTAAAAAAAACGGAGCCAAAATCCCCCGGTTTGGCCCCAAAATGGGACGGGAGGGAAAGGGAGAAGCGGCGGGGGGGAATTAAGAGTTAAAATAAAGTGTAAATTAATTAAAGTGTTTTTTTTTTAATCTTTGGCTGCTTGGGTTCGAAGAGGCTTTTGTATTAATTTATTAATTTATTTTAATTATTTTATTTAATTTATTGAAATTTAATATTAGAATCTTAAGCTCGGGTTTTCCTCTGTTCTATTTTAACAACTTTTTAACTCCTTAAAACCCAACCTTTTAATAAATAACCGCTCAATAAATAACTTTTAACACCTAAGTTATCGATAAACAGCTTCTCAATAAATAATTTTTAATTTTTCGATAAATTTTCAGTAAATAGCTTTTAATTTTTCGATAAATAACCGCTCGATAAATAATTTTTCAATAAATAACCCAATAAATAATTTTTCGGTGGCTTTTTAATAAATAACCGCTCGACAAATAACTTTTTAAATAAATAACTTCGATAAACTACCTCAATAAATAATTTCAATGAATTATTTTTAATAAATAACTCAGCTTTTAATTTTAATTAAGCTTAAATAGGTCCTCAAAAGGGAAATAATTTAAAGGAATTATTAAACTCGTGGTTTTCACCCCAAAACCGGGGGGAAACCGCCCCCAAATCCCTCAATCTATTGATTTATTAAAGCTGTAATTTAAATAATCAAAATAAATATTAATAATTTAAAAAGGGTTGGTTTTTTTTGAAAAAAAACAGTGGTTTACGGGCAGAACAAGATCCCCGAAATGGGGACGTTAATTAACTAAGGGGGACGCTAATTAATGAATAAATTAACCCGGACTAAACTAAACAAAAAATTAATCTTTGGGACCGGGAAAATAAAAAATTGGAAAAAGAACAAAAATTCCTCTCAAAAAACGCCCTAAAACCCGCCCCGGTTTCGTTAATTCAATGAGCGCCGCTTCGCCCCCTCCTCGGTAATCAACCCGAAATTAACGAAAAAGCGACCAAAAATAATTTGAAAACGAAAAGGTGAACTTGAAATAAGTGAAATGAATTAAAATAATTAAAAATTAATTAAATGAAACCGCCAGCGCTCTCTCCTCCGTCTCCAATCCCCCCTCACAGCGCTGCAGCCGCCACCGCCTCCTCCTCTCTGCCGCTTCCCGCCCTTCGCCGCCTCTTTTATCACCTCCGTCTCCCCGCCCCCCGCCCAATCAGCGAGCGGCACCCCGAGGCGGCGCTGCCCAATCAGAAGCAGCGCCGGGAGAGGCGGGAAAGCGCCGTCCAATCGGCGCCCGCCCTGCCTCAGCGCGGAGGAGAGACGGGGTGTGGGCGGGCGGGGAGGCAGAGGCGGGAACGCGTTGACCAATCAGCGCTCGTTTCGCCCCGCGGAGGCGGGCGCAAGGGCGGCTCGGCCAATGGGAGCCGCTCCGCCTCAGCGGCCGCAGCCAATCAGCGGCGGCGGCGCCGTCGTTCCTCCGTCTCCTCAGGGCGAAGGAGGAGGAAGGAGACAAAATGGCGGCCGCGCTGAGGGGAGGGGAGGGGGGGGGGGGTGGCAGCGAAATGGCGGCCTGGGAAGGGCCCGAAACGCTTTGAACACCGCGAGTTTATTGAGAAGCGAAGCCCTGGGGTGCGGGGTGAGTCCCGGGAGGGTCCCCCGGAGGTTCCCGGGGGCGTTGTTTGTTTGTTTGTTTTTTTTTTTAATTAAACGAGGGGAGGTTTGGGCGGCGGAGGCCGAGGCCGGACCGGGGCCTCCCGTGCCAGGGCGTCCCGGAGCCGCTGTTCGTAGTCCCCCTGGGTCTCTCCCGGGAGCTGCGGGGGTTTTCCCCCCCGGAGGTGCCGCTCGGCCGCCGCTGCCAGTTCCGCGGGGGTGTAGAGGGGGGAAGGATCCAAACCCGCCGCGTTCACCAAACGAACCAAATATTCCGTGTAGTGGGACCTGGAGCCGGCAGCGAGACCCCAAAGGAGACATAAAAACCCCAAAGGAGCCGTAAAGATCCATAGGGACCCCCAAAGGGACCCCAAAGGATCCATAAAGACCCCAAAAGGACCCCAAAGAATCCATAAAGACCCCGAAAGGGACCCCAAAAGGACCCAAAGTATCCACAGGGACTCAGAAAGGACCCTAAAAGGATCCATAAAGACCCCAAAAGGACCCCAAAGGATCCAGAAAAACCCCAAAGGATCCATAGGGACCCCAAAAGGACCCAAAGGGACCCCAAAGTGACCCATAAGTGCCCCCAGCCCCCCCTAATTACCCCAAACCCCCTTTAATTACCCCATAACCCCCCTAATTGCCTCCCAGTGCCTCCCAGTTCCCCCCAGTGCCCCCTAATTACCCCATAACCCCCCCTAATTGCCCCCCAGTGCCCTCCCAGTGCCTCCCAGTTCCCCCCAGCCCCCCCTAATTACCCCATAGCCCCCCTAATTACCCCATAGCCCCCCCTAATTACCCCATAACCCCCCTTAATTACCCCATAACCCCCCTTAATTACCCCATAGCCCCCCCTAATTGCCTCCCAGTGCCCTCCCAGTGCCTCCCAGTTCCCCCCAGTGCCCCCCAGTGCCCCCTAATTACCCCATAACCCCCCTTAATTATCCCATAACCCCCCCTAATTACCCCATAACCCCCCCTAATTGCCTCCCAGTGCCTCCCAGTTCTCCCCAGTGCCCCCTAATTACCCCATAACCCCCCCTAATTACCCCATAACCCCCTAATTACCCCATAACCCCCCCTAATTGCCTCCCAGTGCCCTCCCAGTGCCTCCCAGTTCCCCCCAGTGCCCCCTAATTACCCCATAACTCCCCCTAATTACCCCATAACTCCCCTTAATTACCCCATAACCCCCCATAATTATCCCATAACCCCCCTAATTACCCCATAACTCCCCTTAATTACCCCATAACCCCCCCTAATTACCCCATAACCCCCCCTAATTACCCCATAACCCCCTCCAATTGCCCCCCAGTGCCCTCCCAGTGCCTCCCAGTTCCCCCCAGTGCCCCCTAATTACCCCATAACCCCCCTTAATTATCCCATAACCCCCCCTAATTACCCCATAACCCCCCCTAATTGCCTCCCAGTGCCCCCTAATTACCCCATAACCCCCCTAATTACCCCATAACCCCCCCTAATTACCCCATAACTCCCCCTAATTACCCCATAACCCCCCCTAATTACCCCATAACTCCCCCTAATTACCCCATAACCCCCCCTAATTACCCCATAACCCCCTAATTACCCCATAACCCCCCCTAATTGCCTCCCAGTGCCCTCCCAGTGCCTCCCAGTTCCCCCCAGTGCCCCCTAATTACCCCATAACTCCCCCTAATTACCCCATAACTCCCCTTAATTACCCCATAACCCCCCATAATTATCCCATAACCCCCCTAATTACCCCATAACTCCCCTTAATTACCCCATAACCCCCCCTAATTACCCCATAACCCCCCCTAATTACCCCATAACCCCCTCCAATTGCCCCCCAGTGCCCTCCCAGTGCCTCCCAGTTCCCCCCAGTGCCCCCTAATTACCCCATAACCCCCCTTAATTATCCCATAACCCCCCCTAATTACCCCATAACCCCCCCTAATTGCCTCCCAGTGCCCCCTAATTACCCCATAACCCCCCCTAATTACCCCATAACCCCCCCTAATTACCCCATAACTCCCCCTAATTACCCCATAACCCCCCCTAATTACCCCATAACTCCCCCTAATTACCCCATAACCCCCCTAATTACCCCATAACCCCCCCAATTCCCTCCCAGTGCCTCCCAGTTCCCCCCAGCCCCCCCTAATTACCCCAAACGCCCCCTAATTACCCCATAACCCCCCCTAATTACCCCATAACCCCCCCTAATTACCATATAACCCCCTAATTACCCCATAACCCCTCCCAATTCCCTCCCAGTGCCCTCCCAGTTCCCCCCAGCCCCCCCTAATTACCCCATAACCCTCCCTAATTACCCCATAACCCCCCCTAATTACCCCATAACCCCCCTTAATTACCCCATAAGCCCCTCCAATTGCCTCCCAGTGCCCTCCCAGTTCCCCCCAGTTCCCCCCAGCCCCCCTAATTACCCCATAACCCCCTCTAATTACCCCATAACCCCCCCTAATTACCCCATAACCCCCCTTAATTACCCCATAAGCCCCTCCAATTGCCTCCCAGTGCCCTCCCAGTGCCTCCCAGTTCCCCCCAGTTCCCCCCAGTGCCCCCTAATTACCCCATAACCCCCCCTAATTACCCCATAACCCCCTCCAATTGCCCCCCAGTGCCCTCCCAGTGCCTCCCAGTGCCCCCTAATTACCCCATAACCCCCCCTAATTACCCCATAACCCCCTCCAATTGCCCCCCAGTGCCCTCCCAGTGCCTCCCAGTTCCCCCCAGCCCCCCCTAATTACCCCATAACCCCTCCCAATTCCCTCCCAGTTCCCCCCAGTTCCCCCCAGCCCCCCCTAATTACCCCATAACCCCCCTTAATTACCCCATAACCCCCTCCAATTGCCTCCCAGTGCCCTCCCAGTGCTTCCCAGTTCCCCCCAGCCCCCCCTAATTACCCCATAACCTCCTCCAATTGCCTCCCAGTGCCCTCCCAGTGCTTCCCAGTTCCCCCCAGCCCCCCCTAATTACCCCATAACCCCCCCCAATTGCCTCCCAGTGCCCTCCCAGTGCCTCCCAATTCCCCCCAGCCCCCCCTAATTACCCCATAACCCCCCCTAATTACCCCATAACCCCCTCCAATTGCCTCCCAGTGCCCTCCCAGTGCCTCCCAGTTCCCCCAGTTCCCCCCAGTTCCCCCCAGTTCCCCCCCACCTGCAGAGCCCGGCCATGCCCGGGGGGGTCTCTTTCCCACAGGGCTGATCCTGCAGCCCCCCGGGGGTCTCCTTCTGCTCCAGGACCCCGCAGCCCCCTGGGGACCCCAAAAAAAACTTGGGGGGCAGCCCCAGACTTGGGGGGGAGGGGTTGGGGGGGGTTGGGATGGATTTTTGGGGTGAAAAAGGGGGGTTTTGGTACCTCCAGGAACCTCGGGGAACCCCGCCGGGGGCTCCATGTCGAAGGGAACCCCCCCCTCCTGTGGGGGGACCCCCAAGTCACCCCCAGACCCAAACCTGGCCCCCAGTGCCTCCCAGTTCCCCCCAGTGCCTCCCAGTGCCCTCCCAGTCCCTCCCAATCCCCTCTCAGTCCCTCCCAGTCCCTCCCAGTTCCCCCCAGTTCCCTCCCAGTCCCCCCCAGTTCCCTCCCAATCCCCTCCCAGTCCCTCTCAGTTCCCCCCAGTTCCTTCCCAATCCCCTCCCAGCCCCTTCCAGTCCCCCCCAGTTCCCACCAGTGCCCTCCCAGTCCCTCCCAGTGCCCTCCTAGTCCCTCCCAGTTGGGTCCCAGTTGGGTGTGGTCCCTCCCAGTTGCCTCCCAGTCAGATCCAGTCCCTCCAATCCCCTCCCAGTGCCCCCCAACCCCCTCCCAGTGCCTTCCAGTCCCCTCCCAGTTCCTCCTAGTGCCCCCTGATCCCCTCCCAGTGCCTCCCAGTCCCTCCCAATCCCCTCCCAGTTCCTCCCAATCCCCTCCAATCCCTCCCAGTGCCCTCCCAGTCCCTCCCAGTGCCCTCCAAATGCCCCATAGGGCCCTCCCAGTGCCCCCCAATCCCTCCCAGTCCCTCCCAATGTCCTCCAATCCCCTCCCAGTTCCCTCCCAGTCTCCCCCAATCCCCTCCCAGTGCCTCCCAGTCCCTCCCAGTGCCCCCCAATCCCTCCCAGTCCCTCCCAGTGTCCTCCAATCCCTTCCCAGTCCCCTCCCAGTCCCCCCCAATCCCCTCCCAGTTCCCTCCCAGTCCCCTCCCAATCCCTCCCAGTCCCCTCCCAGTGCCCCCCAGTCCCTCCCAACCCCCTCCCAGTCCCCTCCCAGTGCCCCCCAGTCCCCTCCCAGTGCCCCCCAATCCCCTCCCAGTCCCTCCCAGTCCCCCCCAACCCCCTCCCAGTCCCTCCCAGTGCCTCCCAGTCCCTCCCAGTTGCTGACCCTGAGGAGGCTCTGGAGTCTCTGGGGCAGTGCCGGGGGTGGTGGGTGTGGAGGGACCCCCGGAGGGGGCACCCCCCCTGGGGACAGCTCTATAGGGCACAGGGACGTATAGATACCCTATAGAGACCCTATAGGCACCCTATAGAGACCCTACAGGCACCCCCTATAGGCACCCCCCCTGGGGACAGCTCTATAGGGCAGGGGAACCTATAGATACCTTATAGACAACCTATTGACACCCTATAGACACCCCCTATAGACGCATTGGGTCCCTTTACTGACAAAGCCTCCCTAGAGACTTGTTAGAGAAGGTCACTGGAGGCCACGATTACAGGGAGACAAAGGGTCTGTAAAGGTGGCTCTGGAGCCAAAGGTATTTCTTTATTTGTTTCCTTATGTATTTACGTATTTATGTATTTATTTATTTATTTATATTATGGATCAGTCAGGCCAAACTCTGAACCCCAGGCAATGGGAAGGCAGAGCCCATCCCTCACTTGTGGGTCAGGACATTTCCTGGGGGCAGTGGGGTGTGAAGATGAACAATAAACACTGTAGGAAAAATGCACAACACCTCCCAGGTACCCCAAGAAGGGGCAAGGAGCAAACCAAGTGCAGAGCCTCAACAGAAACTTCTGCCTGGTGGTGGTGATCCAGTGACCATTTCTAAAGTCACCTTTCCAGACACAGACTGTCCAGACAAAGGCCATTCCCATTCCTCTCCAATTGTCCCCTTCTCCTGCTCTTTGTTCATTCAGATGCCTCTCCCCTGGGTGCTGCTTTGAGCAGCAGGTTGTTCAAAGCTCGCCTGTCTTTCAGCAGCCTGATTGTCTCTTTAGCCACCTCTCTCATGATGATCACATCTCTCTTTTCCCATCTGTCTCTCTAAACCCTTTCTCCTCAGATTCTTCTTCACTTTCTCTGTGTGACTTTTCTTGGCTGGCACAAAGGAAAACTCCTGCTGTGCCCGTGTGCAGTCAGTTCTCTAAGGAGAGCAGGTGGGAGGTGGTGCAGTGGAGCTGTAACCTCCAGCTGCAGAGAGGAGAGGCGAAGTCTGATGCAAGGACCAGGGATGGAAGTCCCAGGTGGGACAGGAAAGCAACTGTGGGTTTGGGGGGAAGACAAGTAAAGTTGCCCTCCCAGTGTCAGACCTCAGGGAGCTTCTGTCATCTCTTCCCTAAAGTGAAAATCATGAGATGATCTTTAAAAATATACTGAAAAAAAAAAACTTCCACCAACTATTTTCATTAAGCACAGTATGAAATATTCCTCCTTAACTGTAGAGTGAAAACCTCTCCAATTAGCTGTACAAGTCTGGAAGATGTGAAGAATATCCCTTGGAGAGCCATGGCCCTTTAGTGCTCTCTGTATTTCAAAGAGCCCCAGGGTGTGTTTGGTGCTGAGTCCATGATCCTCAGGTGCTGAGAGATGAATGAACAAACTGCTCCAGAAGTCAGAATGGAACCTGAAAGTACCTTGAAGCATTGATTGGCCCCACTGAGGGCCATTGCTGCCAGAGCCTCCCCATGGCCTTGTTAGAGCAGATCACTGGAGGCCATGATAGCAGCTAGGCAAAGATTCTGTAAAGGTGGCTTTTATTTATTATTTTTCATTAAGCAGTGAGGTCACACTCTTAGCCTTAGGCAATGGGAAGGCAGAGCCCATTCCTCATCTGTGGGTCAGGATTCTTCCTGGAGACAGTGGGGTGTGAAGATCAATTATGTCAGAAAATGTACAACCCCTCCCGGCTACCCCAACATGGGATGAGGAGCAAACCAAGTTTAAAGCCTCAAGGAAGAGTTTTTCCTGGATGTAGTGATAAAGTGACCATTTCTAAAGTCACCTTTCCAGACAGAGATTGTCCAGACAAAGGGACAGGATGGAGAGGTTGGCCCATGCAAACTTCATGAGGTTCAACAAGGACAAGCACAAGGTCCTGCACCTGGGTTGGGGCAATCCCCAGCACAAATACAGGTTGGGCAGAGCATGCATTGAGAGCAGCCTGAGGAGGAGGAGGACTTGGGGGTGCTGGTTGATGAGAAGCTCAGCACCAGCTGGCAAGGTGTGCTGGCAGCCCAGGAAGCCAAGCATGTCCTGAGCTACACAAAAAGCAGCGTGGCCAGCAGGTCAGGGGAGGAGATTCTGCTCCTCTGCTCCACTCTGCTGAGACCCCACTGCAGTGCTGGGACCAGTTCTAGAGCCCCAAGCACAAAAAGGACCTGGAGCTGTTAGAACAAGTCCAGAGGAGGCCACAAAGATGATCAGAGGCCTGATCATCAGGAGGTCCCTAGGTAAACCTCCTGGTCTCATCGAGGTTGGTTTGGGGTAAGGGAAGGTTGCTCAGGATTTATTAACTTTGGTCTTGAAAAGCTGCAGGGATGGAGATGACAAAAGCTCTGAAGGAGACGTCCTTGAGTGTCTTAATGAGGAACAGGTTTTTGAGTTTTTCCTCCCTTTTTTCAGATGATGCCTCTTGGTCCTCACCCTCCCATCATGCATTACCCATATGTATACCATATGAGTTATCATAGAATCATAGAATATTCTGAGTTGGAAGGGACCCATCAGGATGATCAAGTCCAACTCCTGTCCTGTGTCCCCCGGGATCACACCATGAGCCTGAGAGCATCATCTAAACACTTCTTCAACTCAGGCAGGTGCTGTGACCACTTCTCTGGGGGAGTGGTCATTGCTTGGAAGCAATGAGGTTGTCCTATTGCTCAACTGCTTTCTGGGTGAAAAACCTTTCCCTGATATCGAACCTAAACCTCACATAATTCAGCATCCTATCATTTCCCAAAGTCATTGGGAGTCACAGGAATGAAGAAATCAGAACCAGCCCCATCTCTTCCCCTCATGAGGATCCACAGACTGCCATGGGGTCTCCCCTCAGCCTCCTTTTCTCCCAAATGATCAGTCCAAGTGACCTCAGCTGCTCCTCCTAAGTCAGCCCTTCCAGACCCTTCACCATCCTTGTTGCTCTCCTTTGGACACTCTCCAACACCTTGATGCCTTTTCTATACTGGGGTGCCCAAACTGCACACAGGACTCACAGTGAGGCCGTACCAGTGCAGAGCAGAGCAGGACAGTCACCTCCCTGGGCTGGCTGGTGACACTGTGCTTGATGCACCCCAGGACAGGGTTGGCCCTCCTGGCTGCCAGGACACACTGCTGGCACATCTCCAGTTTGCCATCACCCAGGACCCCCAGGTCCCTCTCTGCTCTCCAGCCACTCGTTCCCCAGTCTGTACTTGCCACCAGGGTTGCCCCATCCCAGGTGCAGAATTCAGCACTTGCCCTTGTGCTTGGTGATTCAGCACTTGCTGAACTTGTGGTTCAGCACTTGTCCTTCCTCTGCCTGCTGATTGCCCAGCTCTCGAACCTGCCGAGGTCTCTCATCCACAAACTTGCTTCAGATTCCTTCCAGTCCTGCACCCAAGTCCCTGATGAAGATGTTGAAGAGGACTGGGCCAAGGATGGAGCCCTGCAGGACCCCACTAGTGACCGCTCACCAGCCTGATGTGACCCCATTCCCTGTCACTCTTTGTGCTCCACCTGTGAGCCAGTTGCTCACCCATCACACAGCACGGTTGTCCAGCTGTATGGTGGACATTTTATCCAGGAGGATGCTGTGAGAGACAGTACCAAAAGCCTTCCTAGGTCCAGAAATATTACATCCACGTGCTTCCCTTGATCAGCTAGGGGGGTTACCTTCTCATAAAAGATTTGACCCAGTAGGATCCCCAAGTCGTTCTCTGCAGGGCTGCTCTCAATCATTCATCTTCAAGTCTTTACTGACAGTGGGGATTTCCTCCTCCCAGGAACAGGACCTTACAGTTGGCCTTGTTGAATTTCACGAGGACTGCACAGACCTACGACTCAAATGTGTCCAGGTCCCCCTGGTTGTCATCCCTACCCTCAAGTAAATCAAGTGTGCCCCTGAGCTTGGTGTCATCTGAAAACTTGCTGAGGAATCACTTGATGCCACAGTCCCTGTCTCTGATGAAGCTGTTAATTAGTACTGGGGACACACAATTCTATTTAGAAGTTATCTTTACAATCAGAAGGGAGATCCTTCATTAATAGCATCCCCCTGGGCACTGATCCACTGACCAGAGCTGTCTGCATGAAGTCATCAGGCCATTTCCTTGCTCATCCAACTCTCCATCCATCAAACACATCTCCCTCCAATCTAGCCATGACAATCATAGAATCATAGAATTGGTTGGGTTGGAAGGGACCTCAGAGGTCATGAAGTCCAACCTTTGATCCACTCCCCCCGTGGTTCCCAGCCCATGGCACTGAGTGCCACATCCAGTCTCTTTTTAAGTATTTCCAGGGATGGAGAATCCACTTCTTCCCTGGGCAGCCCATTCCAATGTCTGATCACCCTCTCGGTAAAAAAATTCTTTCTAATGTCCAACCTAAACCTCCCCTGGCACAACTTGAGCCCTCTTGTGCCCTCTTGTCTTGCTGAGAGTTGCCTGGGAAAAGAGCCCAACCCCCCCCCGGCTCCAACCTCCTTTCAGGGAGTTGTAGAGAGTGATGAGGTCTCCCCTGAGCCTCCTCTTCTCCAGCCTGAACAGCCCCAGCTGCCTCAGCCTCTCCTCACAGGATCTGTGCTCGGGTGAAGTGACCTGAGGACACTGTGCCACTGACCTTCATGGCACCCCTGGGAAGAGCTGGTGCTGTTTGTGCTCCCACAGAGCCTTCTCCCTGCTGAGCACCTCTGGGCTGGCCTGGCCACCC
Source organism: Heliangelus exortis (assembly GCF_036169615.1). Classification (NCBI taxonomy): domain Eukaryota; kingdom Metazoa; phylum Chordata; class Aves; order Apodiformes; family Trochilidae; genus Heliangelus; species Heliangelus exortis. The sequence goes on from NW_027285918.1 coordinate 11,120, forward strand.
ATCCCTGCACCCTGTCCCCAGGCTGCCCCCCGCCCCGAGCTGGGGGTGCTGCTCTGCAGAGCACGGGGCTGGGGTGCCCAGGGCTGACTCTGTTCATGGGCTGTGCTGGTCAAGCTGGGAGGCAGACCCAGCTGATGGTGCTCACTGACACTGACCACCTCCCACACAAGCTCTTGGGTGCCCATGGAGGGTGCTCAGAGGGGCCCTGCCTGATTCCACTGCCATGGGCTCTCTTTATTGCACAACAGTCACCATCCCTGAGGGCTCTGGACACCAAAGAAGTGACAAAGGAACCAGCCCTAAGTCCCCAAACCCCCCACCCCGGGACCATGATGGCATCAGAGGGAGCCCCCAGAGAAAGCAGCAGAGCAACAATCTCTGCAGAGTCGACTCCTTGGGCAGCTTCTTGAGAGCAAGTGTGGAAGAAGAGCTGAGCTGAGGAGATCCCCTGTGATGATGGAAGGGCTGTTCTGGAGGCCAGCTCTGTCCCAGCAGTGCCCGTGCCCTGTCCCTGCCTGCGGGCACAGGACTGTCACACCGCAGGGCTGTGACCAAGCTGCCAGAGCACTCAGGCCTTACCCAAGGGTGCAGAAGGAGACTGTGGAGCTGGAAAGGGGACAGCTTGGAAAAGATCAAGCGCTGGTGCTCCCGGGCAGTGCCCTTGTGCCAGGACTCTTTCCCCTCCACCTCTGCACACAGGCACTGCCCTGCAGCTCCAGACAGGGTCTCAAAGGAAGGGCCTCAGGCAAACATTCACTGGAAGGTTCTTTATTCAGTTTGAACACAGAGAGAACACATTTCCTCTGTGAAAATCTCCTGGTTAAATAATACATGGAGACATCAGTGATGAGAAAGGGCACAGCCAATGACAGTACTTTTTAGGCAATAATTTGAAAATGAAAGCAGAGAAAAATACCAATCCAAATAACCAGTATCTACAACAAAATTCAGTAAAACTTTCCTGAGGACTGGTTGGGCTTCTAGTGAGTAACATTACGAGAGACATGAAGATGAAGCCAATCATTTTGACCCTTTTGAAAAATCATCTAGATATCAGTTTCTTCAGGGCATTCTTGAGCTCCTGGTTCCTCATGCTGTAGATGAGGGGGTTCACTGCTGGAGGAACCACTGAGTACAGAACTGCCACAACCAGATCCAGGGAAGGGGAGAAGATGGAAGGAGGCTTCAGGTAGGCAAAGATGGCTGTGCTGACAAACAGAGAGACCACGGCCAGGTGAGGGAGGCACGTGGAAAAGGCTTTGTGCCTTCCCTGCTCAGAGGGGATCCTCAGCACAGCCCTGAAGATCTCCACATAGGACACCACGATGAAAACAAAACAGCCAAAAACTAAAAAACAATTTAATACAAGAAGACAAATTTCCCTGGTGTAATCAGAGCGTGAGCAGGAGAGCTTGAGGATCTGGGGGATTTCACAGAAGAACTGGTCCAGGGCATTGCCCTGGCAGAGGGGCAGGGAAAATGTATTGGCTGTGTGCAGCAGAGAATAGAGAAACCCAGAGCCCCAGGCAGCTGCTGCCATGTGGACACAAGCTCTGCTGCCCAGGAGGGTCCCGTAGTGCAGGGGTTTGCAGATGGCCACGTAGCGGTCGTAGGACATGATCGTCAGGAGATAAAACTCTGCTGAAATGAAGAATAAAAAGAAGAAGATCTGTGCAGCACATGCCTTGTAGGAGATGTCCGTGCTGTCCCAGAGGGAATTGGCCATGGCTTTGGGCAGAGTGGTGGAGATGGATCCCAGGTCGAGGAGGGAGAGGTTGAGGAGGAAGAAGTACATGGGGGTGTGGAGGTGGTGGTCACAGGCGATGGTGGTGATGATGAGGCCGTTGCCCAGGAGGGCAGCCAGGTAGATGCCCAGGAAGAGCCAGAAGTGCAAGAGCTGCAGCTCCCGCCTGTCTGCAAATGCCAGGAGGAGGAAATTTTTGATGGAGCTGCTGTTGGACGTTGGATGCCACTATGGATAGAGACATTCTTGTGAAAAAAAAAAAAAAAAGAAAAAAAAAAAAAAAAAGAAAAAAAAAAAAAAAGGAAAAAAAAAAGAAAAAAAAAAAAGAAAAAAAAAAAGGAAGTTAAGGCAGTGTTGCTTAAAAAAACATGTTTAAATTTCTCCTAGAGACACACAAACAGTTTCTCCCATTTCATGAACACCTTTGGAATATCCCTTTCAAACACCCTGGCTTGTCCTGGCTGAATGTCCATAAAGGAGCAGGAGGCGTCTGTGCTTCTCTACAGCAATTGGTGAAAAGGAGCAGGAGGGGATCTCAGATTAAATCCTCTCGTGACATTCAGGAGCTGTACATCATTGTCACCCCAATGCACCACCAGACTGCAGAGCAGAGTTGATGGGATTCAGCATGGTTTGCTCTGGAAAAATTTCTCAAAAACCCATGAAGAAACTTTTAATGCAGAAGCCCCTGGCATTTGTGCTGCTCTGCAAGTGAAACCCTGAGGGTGCTGAGAGGCAAAGGGACTGTCCCTTAGTGCAGAGTGAGGACAGCTGCTCTGTCCATCAGTCCTGCTCTCAGCTGCACAAAGAGGCAAAGACCCTAAAGATGGGGTATCCTGATGGGAGGGTGGGCTGACCCTCATCCCCACAACCTGCAGTCCTCACAGCCCCAAATCTCAGGTGCTTTGGATGCTTTTCCTTCATGGACACAGAAGCAGGACAGGACCTGCAGCATCAAGTGTCTGAGCTACACCCGAATCCTCACCCCCCAGCCCAGCAAAAAGAAGGGGAAGAACAAGGGCAGCAGCAGCAGGGCCAAAGTTCTGCTGCCAAGAAAGTTGGGACAGGGAGATACGGGCAGAGACTCCAGCATTTCTCCTCTCTGGTGGGGGGGGGCTGGCTGCTGGAAGGATGCTCAGAATTCAGTGCCCATGATCTGAAGGGCTGGGGGACTGTGCTGTGTGACAGAGAGCAGGGTTTAGCTCTAGGGAGGGCAGCAGCTCTGCACGGGATGGCTGGGAGGTGCAGGAATCCCCCCTGCCATCATCTTCCAGGCAGCAGCTCCCTCTCCATCCCTGCCCATCTCTGCTGCCTGCAGCTCTTTCTCTGTCCCCAGCTCTCCTCCCTGTCAGTGCTCACAGCCCCCATCCCACCCCCTGAGTGCTCAGCTCTGCCCTGCAGACCCCTCCTGGCAGCAGCAGGACCTGTCCAGGGGCATCTCTGGCTGTGCAGGGGCTCAGGAGCAGCTCAGACAAGGGCTGAGGAGAACTGGGGTCTGTGAGCCTTCTGCAGAGTGCAGAAAGAGCTTTCCATGCCCTGGAGAGACAAGTGGAAGCAGAGCCTGAGGAGAGCCCCGAGTGGAGCAGGAAAGCCCTGCCCTGAAGGGACTCCTGAAAAGTCCCCTCAGAAATCTTCTGGGCAGCAGCTGGAGCTGTGAGCAGCCCTGAGCAATTCATCCCTCTCTCAGCAGCACCAGGAGCCTGCCCTGTGCTCCCTGTCTCCTGCCAGCCACAGCTTCTGCCAGCACCAGGGAGCTCCCCGGGCAGGCTGAGAGCTGCCCCTGGCAGGCAGGCAGGCAGGCAGCAGAGTCCCTGCCCCAGCACACAGCCCCTGGGCTGCAGGACCCTGCTCTGAAGGACAGCCCTGGCCACCCCTGCCTGCACACACCCCCTCCCTCCTCTTCACAATTCCCCTTCCACCTCCAGCCCCTTCCCCCCTTCCAGCTCCCAGCACCTCTGGCTCTGCAGCTTTAGGAGATGCCTCCAGACACTGCACCAGCTTCACTGCCCTGCACCAGACACTCACCATGGCAGAGGCTGGGAAGATTTCTCTCTCCCCCAGCCCAGGCAGCTCTCAGCTCTCCTCCCAGCCCAGGCTGCCTTTCTCCTCTCTCTGCCTCCTCTCTCTGCCCTGCCCTGCTGCCTGCAGGCAGTGCCCTCAGCCCTGCTGCGCTCTGCAGAGGAGCTGCTCCTGCCCAGAGCTCTCTCTCTGCAGCACTCTCTGCTTGCCAGCAGCTCTCTCAGGCTCAGGAGCCCAGCCCAGCAGCACAGGACCAGCGCCAGACTTTGCCACTTGCTCAACTCTCTCGGGGCTCCCTCCAGCTCTCCCTGGGGCTCCCCAGGATCCCAATGGGACACACACTGAAGTCATGGCTCATGTCCCCTCCCTCCCTCCTTTCCAGCACAGCCACTTCCCCTCTTGAGACACAACCTCTGCTTCTCCCACTCTCCCACTGGACACCCAAGCAGTGCCAGGGGGAATCTCCTTTCCCTCCTCTTCCCCTGCAAGCCACAGGTGACACTGGAGGTGCCAGGGGTGGTCCCAGACCTGTGTGGGTCCCCAGCTCCAGCCCCTCAATGTCCTTCTTGTAGTGAGGGGCCCAGGACTGACCCCAGATTCGAGGTGCAGCCTCACCAGTGATGAGTACAGGGGAACAATCACCTCCCTGGTCCTGCTGCCCACACTATTTCTGATGCAGCCCAGGATGCTGGTGGCCTTCTTGGACACCTGGGCACATGCTGGTCCATGTTAAGCCATCTGTCAATGAGAACACCCAGGTCCTTCTGTGCCAGCCATCTTTCCAGACACCCCTCCCCAAACCTGTAGCATTTCCTGGGGAACACCACTGGTGAGCGGCCACCAGCTGGACTGAGCTCCACTCACCACAACTCTTTGGGCCCAGACATCAGCCAGGGTTTGACCCACTGAAGAGGCCACTGCTCGAGGCCAGAGGTAACCAGTTTCTCCATAAAGATTTTTGTGGACAAAACCATTGAAATCTTTACTAAAGTCAAGGTAGCCAACATCCTCCACTTTTCCCTCATTCAATCAGTTGTCACCTTGTCACAGAAGGAGATCAGGTTGGTCAAGCAGTCCCTGCCTTTCATAAACCCATGCTGTCTGTCCCCCATCTCCTGGCTGTCCTGCACATGCTGTGTAATGGCTCTCAGACCATCTGCTCCATACCCTGCCCTGGCACTGGTCAAGCTGACAGGCCTGTATCTCCCTGGATCCTCCTTTTGGCCCTTCTTGTAGGTGGGGATGACAGCTGTCAGTCTCCATTCTACTGACACCTCCCCAGTCAGCCAGGACTGCTGATAAATGATGCCAAGAGGCTTGGTGAGCACTTCTGCCAGCTCCCTCAGTACCTTTGTGTGGGTCCCATCTGGCCCCACAGACTTGTGTGTGTCTGGGTGGTGCAGGAGGTCACTGACCATCTCCCCTTGGATCATGGGGGCTCCATTCTGCTCCCTGTCCCTGTCTGCCAGCTCAGGGGACTGGGTACCCCAGGAACAACTGCTCCTACTGCTGAAGCCTGGGACAAAGAAGGCATTAAGTACCTCAGCCTTCTCCTCACCCTTGGTCGCTGATTCTTCAAGATATCCAATAAAGGATGAGGATTCTTCTTCACCCTCCTTTTGTTGTTATTGCATTCACAGAAACATTGATTATGATCTTCAATGGCAGCATCCAGATCAATTTCACACTGTGTTTGGCCATTGTAATTTTTTCCCTCTGTAGCCTCCTGACATCTTTGTAGTCTCCCTGAGTGTCTTGCTCCTTTTGCCAAAGGCCACAAACTCTCCTTTTTTAGATGAGTTTTTACCAGATCTCTCTGTTCAGCCAGGCTGGGCATCTTTCCCCACCAGTTCATCTTACAGCACATGGGGCCATCTGATCCTTCACCTTTAAGAGTTTCTTCTTCAGCACTGTCCAGACTTCCTGAAATCCCTTGCCCTTCAGGACTGCCCCCCAAGGGATTCTCTCCACCAGACTCTGAAAGAGAACAAAATTTGCCTGCCAAACCTCCAAGGTGACAGTTCTGCTGACCTTCCTCCTTACTTCTCCAGGGGTCAGTTTTTTGACCAAGACTGGGTTTACAGGAGACCAGGCTTCCTAACAAGGGGTGGGAAGAGATTATCCCACAGAGGTAAAAGGGGTTTAGGACAGGAGATAGCAGGGCTAATTAGCAGAGCTTTACACTAGGTATGAAGGGGACCAGGGGTGAAAATGGGGTCACTGGAGAGGAGCCTGAATGTGACACACCAGTACCTGGGGGAGAAGGGTGTGCAAGCAAGGGCTCCCAGTCAGGAGTTGGTGTGAGGTTGGGGGCTATGGGAATATTGGAGTATAATCAGGATGTGATTTGGGCTTCTCCCAGACAAAAGGAGGCCCAGCTGAGGTGCATCTACACCAATGCACAGAGCATGGGCAACAAAGAGGATGAGATGGAAGCCATTGCACAGCTGGACAGCTGTGATGTAGTTGTCACCACAGAAATGTGGTGGGATGACTGTCACAGCTGGAACACTGCAGTGAATGGATAGAAGCTCTTCAGAAGAGACATGAAAGGAAGGAGAGGTGGTGGTGTGGCTCTGTATGTTAGGGAATGTTTTGACTGCATGGAGCTTGGTTCCAGGGATGACAAAGTTGAGTGTTTATGGTTAAGGATGAAGGGGAAAGGCAAGTAAGGGAGATCTTGTATTTGGAGTCTGTTTCAGACCCCCCAACCAGGACGAGGAGGCAGATGACCCCCCATCACCTGATAGATGTAGAAGGGAACAGGATAGCAAGAGATGAGGAAATGACTGAAGTACTTCTTTGCCTCAGTCTTTAGTAGCAGGGACAGTTATATTCAGGGATTCAACTCCCTGGGCTAGGGGACAGGGACCAGGAGCAGAGAGATCCCCCCATAATCCAGAAGGAGATGGTCAGTGTCCTGCTGCACCATGAGGATGAACATAAATCTCTGTGACTGGATGGGATGCACCCAAGAGTGCTGAAAGAGCTGGTGGCAGTGCTTGCCAAGCCCCTTTCCATCTCTGATCAGCAGTCCTGGTTCACTGGAGAGACATCAGAAGCCTGGAAATCTGCTGATGTAATCCCCATATATCAGAAGGGAGAGAAGGAGGATCGGGGAAACTACAGAGCTGTCAGTTTGACCTCAGTCCCAGGGAGGTTGATGGAGCAGATCATCCTGGTTGAATGGCCGTGCCCAAAGAGTTGTGGTCAATGGAGTTAAATCCAGCTGGTGGGGGGTCACGAGTGGTGTCCCCCAGGGCTCAGTGCTGGGGCTGCTCCTCTTGAACATCTTTATCAAGGACCTAGCTGAGGGGATAGAGTGCACCCTTAGTAAATCTGCAGGTGACACTAAGCTGGGTGGAAGTGTTGATGTGCCTGAGGGTAGGGAGGCTCTGCAGAGGGATCTGGACAGGCTTGGTGGATGGGCCAAGGCCAAGTGCATGAGTTTCACTAAGGCCAAATGTTGGGTCCTGCACTTGGGCCACACCAAGCCCAGCAGCACTACAGGCTTGGGGAGGAGTGGCTGGAGAGCTGCCCAGCAGAGAGGGACCTGAGAGTGCTGATTGTCAGCAGCTGAACATGAGCCAGCAGTGTGCCCAGGTGGCCAAGAAGGCCATCACCATCCTGGCCTGATTCAGGAAGAGTGTGACCAGCAGGACCAGGGAGGTGATCTTACCCTTGTCCTCAGCCTTGGTGATGCTGCACCTAGAGCACTGTGTGCAGTTTTGGGCACCACAGGATAGGAAGGACATGGAGGTGCTGGAGAGGGTGCAGAGAAGGGCAACCAAGCTGATCAGGGGTCTGGAGAACAGGACTTATGAGGAGAGGCTGAGGGAACTGGGGTTGATCAGCTTAGGGAAGAGGAGGCTGAGGGGAGACCTCATTGCTCTCTACAACTACCTCAAAGGAGGTGGTAGTGAGACAGACACTGGGCTCTTCTCTCTTGTGACCAGTGACAGGACAAGAATAAATGGGTTAAAGCTAAACCAGGGGAGGTTCAGGTTAGATAATAGGAACAACTTCTTCACAGAAAGAGCTGTTCAGCATTGGAACAGGCTGCCCAGGGAGGTGGTGTGGGCACCATCCCTGGAGGTGTTCAAAAGAAAGGTAGATGAAGAGCTGCAGTGGGTGGTTTACTGGTAAGGGGTTGTATGGTGGACAGCTGGACTCAACAATCTTATAGGTCTTTCCAACTGTGATGATTCTGTGATTCTAGGGAGGGAGATGTCTATTACTTCACAGTCACTGTGCCCAAGATGGCCTCCAACCATCACATCAACAACAAGTCCTTCTGTGTTGGCCAACACCAGGTTCATTGCGGTGTCTTCTCTGATTGGTTGTCTCACAAGATGTGTCAGGAAGGTCTCTTCCACACTCCAGGAACCTCCAGAGCTGTTCCCTCTCTGCTGTGCTGTATTTCCAGAAGACACCTGGGAAGGTGAAGTGAGAACAAGGTCTCAGCTATTGCAGCTATACTTCATCTGCCTCTTCATCCTTGATGTGTCTTCTAGAGCCTCTAGAGCCTCCTTATGTTGGTTCCTACTAATAGGACCGTACATGTTTTGACATCCCAAAAATAGTAGAAATTTTTGAAAAATCAACTAATGCAATTAGCAGAAGGGAGAATGAAAAATCAGGAATTATGTCCCCTCCATAAAAGAGAAAAAGGAAAAAGTGTAATTATAAATCATGTCCAGGAGATGATATCCAAAGAAGGGAGATGTCTCCTGCATGGGTTTTTTCATAAGAGAAATGGTGAGAACTGTAATTACTAACAGTCTGCAGGAGGTGGCACATGAAGTACAGAGGAGATTTTTGTGCTGGCTGCAGGTGTCAGGTCAGTGTCACCATCAGTGCCACAAAGAACAGCCCAATGATGCCCTGGAGCAGGTTCCAGAGCTGACAGCCAGCAAAACAAGAAGAGAAGAAGGTGTGACATCCAACAGCTCTAAAAAAGCTCTGAGACCAAGCCAACCAACATGGTGACCAGCAATGTTCTTTTTAATCCTCCTCCACTCAGGAACCTCTCCAATTCGCTGTGTAAGTCTTGAACACTAAAAACACCACAGGGTAAGACATGGCTGCTCAGTACTGTAATGGGCTCCATGGTGCCAGTGGGACTGAGTCTGTGATCCACAGGTACTTATAGGAGACTGAAAAACCCATAGAAGGAATAATTATAATTAATCTCTTTTAACACGTGCTGATCAGATCTGTTGTTATTTCAGCCCTTTGTGCCCCACGCTGGGCCCAAATAAAAAATGTGGTGGTTGAACACGAGCCAGACACTGAGAACCACACAGCTGTTCACTCACACACCACAAGTGTGAGCTAAAAACATTTTAATTATTGAAGTAGGATAAAGTTAAATATATATATATTCAGTAATTCTAATGCTAGTTCTATGAATAAAATGAAATACTATGGAAACTTTATTGCTTCACTATACTCTGCTTGCAAAGAGGGAAACTCCTGCTGTGCCTGAGTGCAGCAGTTCTCTAAGGGAGATGGGTTGGGAGCTGGTTCAAAGGAGCTGTAACATCCAGCTGCAGCCTGCAGAGGAGATGTCTGATGGGAGGAAAAGACACACGGGATGTAGAAAGGACAGAGACAATTTGCCACCTCAACCTTGCCACCACCACCTTGTCACCAGAACTTGTCACCTCTGGCTGGCAGCTGGCACTCATTCAGTACCTCCACCTGGCACTGTGCTGCTGCTCCCCCACCCCAGAGCAGTGCCTGGTGGGACAGCCTGACCTTTTACTGGCCTCAGCTGGAGACTCTTTTCATTTGGATTCCCTGGCCCCCACCTCCCCCTTTCCCCTCTTCACTTGCAGAGCCCCCGGGCAAACCCAGCAATGCGGCGGGGCCAGGGCCGGTGGGAGGCACGGAGGGCACGGCCGGCACCCGTGAGGCAGTGGGAGTGGGTGTCCCCCCTTTTTGTGTTGAGTTTTCTTCCGAAGCCAGGACATTGTGTGCGTGCTGGGTGATGCCAAGAAGGAGCATTCCCTTTCTGAGGGGGAAATGCAAAGTGCAGCCTGCAGGGCGTTCTTGATGGCAGTGCAGAAAGCAGCTGCCGTAGGAAAGAGAGGCTGCTGCGGGCTTTTGGAAAGGGACACTTGTCATGCATTGCTCCTCCTGCCCCTAAGGGAAGGTGTCCTGCAGGCAGGGCAGGAACGGGCTCGCTGCCGCTGCCCCCATCCCCTCATTGTGTGACAGGACAATCGCTGCCAGCGCTCGGGGCTCCCCGCAGAGACCCCGATGATGCTGGTGCCATGCGGGGTGGGTGGGTGGGGATGAAGTGGCAGCGTGGGGACAGGAGGGAGCTGAGCGAGCAGCAGCTGCTGGATGGAGGGTACAAGTGGGGGCACTGACAAGGTGGTGGAGGCAAATTATCCCAGAGGCTTCCCAGGGAGCCAATGAGAGCAATGTTGTGTTTGGGGAGGTGAGGAGAAATGTTCTCCATGGAGTGATGGATCTCAAAGGCTTTTCTTCACTGTCCAGGCCCCTTGCAGAGACACTTTGCAACGATACCAGTTGAATATACATTTCTAAACTGAAAACCAGCAACATTGAACTATTCAATAATTTTTATTTGATGCTCTTTGTTATCTTCTTCCGCACTAGAACCTCTCCAATTAGCTCTGCAAGTCTTGAACACTAAAACTACCACAGGGTGACTCATGGCTGCTCAGTGCTGTAGTGGGCACCATGGTGCCAGAGAGACTGAGCCCATGAGTACTGAGAGGAGACTGAAAAAAAAAAAAGGTTTAAAAAGTTAAAGCCAAAACAAAACCCCAAATTATTTTGAAGTATCTTGGAGTATTTATTGACCCCTTTGGGTCCCATTACTGGCAAAGCCTCCCCAGAGACTTGTTAGAGAAGGTCACTGGAGGCCATGGTTGCAGGGAGACAAAGGTTCTGTAAAGGTGGCTCTGAAGCCAAAAGTATTTCTTTATTTGTTTGTTTATGTGTTTATTTATTTATTTATTTATTTATTTTATGGATCAGTCAGACCAAACTCTGAAACACAGGCAATAGGAAGGCAGAGCCCATCCCTCACTTGTGGGTCAGGACTCTTCCTGGGGGCAGTGGCGTGTGAAAATGAGCAATAAACACTGTAGGAAAAATGCACAACACCTCCCAAGTACCCCAAGGACAGGTAAGGAGCAAACCAAGTGCAGAGCCTCAACAGAAACTTCTGCCTGGTGGTGGTGATCCAGTGACCATTTCTAAAGTCACCTTTCCAGACACAGACTGTCCAGACAAAGGCCATTCCCATTCCTCTCCAATTGTCCCCTTCTCCTGCTCTTTGTTCATTCAGATGCCTCTCCCCTGGGTGCTGCTTTGAGCAGCAGGTTGTTCAAAGCTCGCCTGTCTTTCAGCAGCCTGATTGTCTCTTTAGCCACCTCTCTCATGATGATCACATCTCTCTTTTCCCATCTGTCTCTCTAAACCCTTTCTCCTCAGATTCTTCTTCACTTTCTCTGTGTGACTTTTCTTGGCTGGCACAAAGGAAAACTCCTGCTGTGCCCGTGTGCAGTCAGTTCTCTGAGGAGAGCAGGTGGGAGGTGGTGCAGTGGAGCTGTAACCTCCAGCTGCAGAGAGGAGAGGAGAAGTCTGATGCAAGGACCAGGGATGGAAGTCCCAGGTGGGACAGGAAAGGAGTCGTGGGTTTGGGGGGGTGAGAAGTAAAGTAGCCCTCCCAGTGTCAGACCTCAGGGAGCTTCTGTCATCTCTTCCCTAAAACATGAGATGATCTTTTAAAATATACTGTTAAAAAAACGTTCTACAAACTATTTTCATTAAGCACAATATGAAATATTCCTCCTTAACTGTAGAGTGAAAACCTCTCCAATTAGCTGTACAAGTCTGGAAGATGTCAAGAATATCCCTTGGAGAGCCATGGCCCTTCAGTGCTCTCTGTATTTCAGTGAGCCCCAGGGTGTGTTTGGTGCTGAGTCCATGATCCTCAGGTGCTGAGAGATGAATGAACAAACTGCTCCAGAAGTCAGAATGGAACCTGAAAGTACCTTGAAGCATTGATTGGCCCCACTGAGGGCCATTGCTGCCAGAGCCTCCTCATGGCCTTGTTAGAGCAGATCACTGGAGGCCATGATTGCAGGGAGGCAAAGATTCTGTAAAGGTGGCTTTAATTTAGTATTTTTCATTAAGCAGTGAGGCCAGACTCTGAACCCCAGGCAATTGGAAGGAAGAGCCCATCCCTCACTTGTGGGTCAGGATTCTTCCAAGAGACAGTAGGGTGTGAAGATCAATAATGTCAGAAAATGTACAACCCCTCCCGGCTACCCCAAGATGGGATGAGGAGCAAACCAAGTTTAAAGCCTCAAGAAAGAGTTTTTCCTGGAGGTGGTGATACAGTGACCATTTCTAAAGTCACCTTTCCAGACAGAGATTGTCCAGAAAAAGGGACAGGATGGAGAGGTTGGCCCATGCAAACTTCATGAGGTTCAACAAGGACAAGCACAAGGTCCTGCACCTGGGTTGGGGAAATCCCCAGCACAAATACAGGTTGGGCAGAGCATGGATTGAGAGCAGCCCTGAGGAGGAGGAGGACTTGGGGGTGCTGGCTGATGAGAAGCTCAGCACCAGCTGGCAAGGTGTGCTGGCAGCCCAGGAAGCCAAGCATGTCCTGAGCTACACAAAAAGCAGCGTGGCCAGCAGGTCAGGGGAGGAGATTCTGCTCCTCTGCTCCACTCTGGTGAGACCCCACTGCAGTGCTGGGACCAGTTCTGGAGCCCCAAGCACAAAGAGGACCTGGAGCTGTTTGAACAAGTCCAGTGGAGGCCACAAAGATGATCAGAGGCCTGATCATCAGGAGGTCTCTGGGACAACCTCCTGGTCTCATGGAGGTTGGTTTGGGGGACGGGAAGGTTGCTCAGGGTTTGTTAATTTTGTGCTCAAAAAGCTAAAGGGATGGAGATGACAAAACCTCTGTGGGAGACGTGTTTGAGTGTCTTGATGAGAAGCAAGTTTTTGAGTTTTTCCTCCCTTTTTTCAGATGATGCTTCTTGGTCCTCACCCTCCCATCATGCATTACCCATATGTATATGCATTCTATCAAAGATTCATAGAATATTCTGAGTTGGAAGGGACCCATCAGGATGATCAAGTCTGCCTCTGTCCTGTGAAGGGTACTCCCGGGATCACACCATGAGCCTGAGAGCATCATTAAAATCTTCCTGGACTCAGTCAGGTTTGGTGCTGTGACCACTTCTCTGGGGGAGTGGTCATTGCTTGGAAGCAATGAAGTTGTTCTATTGGTCAGCTGCCCTTTGGGAAAAACCTTTCCCTGATATCTAACCTAAACCTAAGCCTCCCATAATTCAGCTTCCAATAATTTCTTCAGGTCCTGTCATTGGTCACAGGAATGAAGAAATCAGAACCAGCCCCATCTCTTCCCCTCGTGAGGATCCACAGACTGCCATGGAGTCTCCCCTCAGCCTTCTTTTCTCCCAAATGAACAGTCCAAGTGACCTCAGCTGCTCCTCATAAGTGATCCCTTCCAGACCCTTCACCATCCTTGTTGCTCTCCTTTGGACACTCTCCAACACCTTGATGCCTTTTCTATACTGGGGTGCCCAAACTGCACACAGGACTCACAGTGAGGCCGTACCAGTGCAGAGCAGAGCAGGACAGTCACCTCCCTGGGCTGGCTGGTGACACTGTGCTTGATGCACCCCAGGACAGGGTTGGCCCTCCTGGCTGCCAGGACACACTGCTGGCACATCTCCAGTTTGCCATCACCCAGGACCCCCAGGTGCCTCTCTGCTCTCCAGCCACTCGTTCCCCAGTCTGTACTTGCCACCAGGGTTGCCCCATCCCAGGTGCAGAATTCAGCACTTGCCCTTGTGCTTGGTGATTCAGCACTTGCTGAACTTGTGGTTCAGCACTTGTCCTTCCTCTGCCTGCTGATTGCCCAGCTCTCGAACCTGCCGAGGTCTCTCATCCACAAACTTGCTTCAGATTCCTTCCAGTCCTGCACCCAAGTCCCTGATGAAGATGTTGAAGAGGACTGGGCCAAGGATGGAGCCCTGCAGGACCCCACTAGTGACCGCTCACCAGCCTGATGTGACCCCATTCCCTGTCACTCTTTGTGCTCCACCTGTGAGCCAGTTGCTCACCCATCACACAGCACGGTTGTCCAGCTGTATGGTGGACATTTTATCCAGGAGGATGCTGTGAGAGACAGTACCAAAAGCCTTCCTAGGTCCAGAAATATTACATCCACGTGCTTCCCTTGATCAGCTAGGGGGGTTACCTTCTCATAAAAGATTTGACCCAGTAGGATCCCCAAGTCGTTCTCTGCAGGGCTGCTCTCAATCATTCATCTTCAAGTCTTTACTGACAGTGGGGGTTTCCTCCTCCCAGGAACAGGACCTTACAGTTGGCCTTGTTGAACTTCACGAGGACTGCACAGACCTACGACTCAAATGTGTCCAGGTCCCCCTGGTTGTCATCCCTACCCTCAAGTGAATCAAGTGTGCCCCTGAGCTTGGTGTCATCTGAAAACTTGCTGAGGAATCACTTGATCCCACAGTCCCTGTCACTGATGAAGCTGTTAATTAGTACTGGGGACATACAATTCTATTTAGAAGTTATCTTTACAATCAGAAGGGACATCCTTCATTAATAGCATCCCCCTGGGCACTGATCCACTGACCAGAGCTGTCTGCATGAAGTCATCAGGCCATTTCCTTGCTCATCCAACTCTCCATCCATCAAACACATCTCCCTCCAATCTAGCCATGACAATGTTGTTGGGGGTCACCAAAAGTGACTTTAATATAGAAGTTTTAATGTTATTAGATGTAATGTCAAAGATTGCTTTCTTACTATGTGGAAGGGACATGTATGGGTTAAACACTGGAGTGGATGACATGGGCATCTGAGGCAATGATTTGTAGAGGGACAGTGGAAATGGAGCCAGGACCAGGTTGAGTGGTTTGCTCAGGGAAAAGAATGAGGAAGGTCCTCCTGTTGAGTCACAACAGTCAGAGTGAACCCTCTTGCTTTCTCAACTCCTTCTCAAGGACTCCAGGTGTTGCTGGATGCAACCCTTACACCAGAGGAATCTCGGAAAAAGGACATCAGGTAACGAAGGTATGTCTGGGTCCTTTATATTTTAAAAAGTGGAACATAGATTTATTTCAAAAATGTTTCCAGAAGCCCCTGATTAACACCAGAAAGAAAGATACAGATCTAGAAATGGTATGAACAATGAGATTTATTTGTGCACAGCATAATCACTTGTAAAAGAGGAAAAAAAAAAACAAAAAAGAAACCAACCATCTTAAAAAAGTCCCAGAAGGAAGGTTGAGCCTCTGATGAGACACATTACGAATGATATAAGATACATTATCAGTGATATGCATAAGAAACTGGGAATTTTATTAGTTATGAAAACAATCCTCTCATCAGTTTACACAAAGCACTCTTGAGCTCCTGGTTCCTCATGCTGTAGATGAGGGGGTTCACTGCTGGAGGAACCACCGAGTACAGAAATGACACCACCAGGTTCAGGGATGGGGAGGAGATGGAGGGAGGCTTCAGGTAAGCAAAGATGGCTGTGCTGACAAACAGGGAGACCACAGCCAGGTGAGGGAGGCACGTGGAAAAGGCTTTGTGCCTTCCCTGCTCGGAGGGGATCCTCAGCACAGCCCTGAAGATCTCCACATAGGATACCACTATGAATACAAAACAGCCAAAAGCAAAACATGCACTGACCACAATAAGACCAAGTTCTCTGAGGTAGGAGTGTGAGCAGGAGAGCTTGAGGATCTGGGGGATTTCACAGAAGAACTGGTCCAGGGCATTACCCTGGCAGAGGGGCAGGGAAAATGTATTGGCTGTGTGCAGCAGAGCAGTGAGAAACCCAGAGCCCCAGGCAGCTGCTGCCATGTGGACACAAGCTCTGCTGCCCAGGAGGGTCCCGTAGTGCAGGGGTTTGCAGATGGCCACGTAGCGGTCGTAGGACATGATGGTCAGGAGATAAAACTCTGCTGTGATGAAGAATAAAAAGAAGAAGATCTGTGCAGCACATGCCTTGTAGGAGATGTCCGTGTTGTGCCAGAGGGAATTGGCCATGGCTTTGGGCAGAGTGGTGGAGATGGATCCCAGGTCGAGGAGGGAGAGGTTGAGGAGGAAGAAGTACATGGGGGTGTGGAGGTGGTGGTCACAGGCGATGGTGGTGATGATGAGGCCGTTGCCCAGGAGGGCAGCCAGGTAGATGCCCAGGAAGAGCCAGAAGTGCAAGAGCTGCAGCTCCCGCCTGTCTGCAAATGCCAGGAGGAGGAAATTTGTGATGGAGCTGCTGTTGGACATCTGCTGTTTCTTGGCATGCTGCGATGTCAGAGAAGGAAAAAGGATAAATGAGTCAGATCAGACTTTTCTGAGTGAATCCACTTAGTTACTCAGAGATATCCCCAAATATCTAACTCCTTGTGCACCAGTTCACAAGCTATAGTTGTTCGTTCACAAGCTATAGTTTTTCATTCACAAGCTGTTGCTCCCTGGAAGCAGTTGCTGCACTCTGGGCTCTACATTACTCAGTCCTGCCTTACAACAATTGCTACAAGAGAACACGGGGGAATCTCAGATTAAATCCATTCTTGACATCCTTGAAATCATGGAAACCAAGAGACTTTCAGCATTGTCAACCCCAGTGCAACATCCTGAGCTGAGGGGATTTTGGGTGGTTTGCTCTGGTCCAGTTTCTCCCCCACACATGAAGAAATATTGGATGAAGAAGCCCCTGGCATTTGTGCTGCTCTGCAAGTGAAACCCTGAGGGTGCTGAGAGGCAAAGGGACTGTCCCTTAGTGCAGAGTGAGGACAGCCGCTCTGTCCATCAGTCCTGCTCTCAGCTGCACAAAGAGGCAAAGACTCTAAAGATGGGGTATCCTGATGGGAGGGTGGGCTGACCCCCAGCCCCACACCCTGCAGTCCCCACAGCCCAAAATCTCAGGTGCTTTGGATGCTTTCCCTCCATGGACACAGCAGCAGGACAGGACCTGCAGCATCAGTGTCTGAGCTACACCCCAGAATCCTCACCCCCCAGCCCAGCAAAAAGAAGAGGAAGAACAAGGGCAGCAGCAGCAGGGGCAAGAGGGGAAGCTGCCAAAGTTCTGCTGCCAAGAGAGTCGGGACAGGGAGACACAGGAAGAGACTCTAGCATTTCTCCTCTCTGGTGGGGAGGGGGGGCTGCTGGAAGGATGCTCAGAATTCAGTGCCCATGATCTGAAGGGCTGGGGGACTGTGCTGTGTGACAGAGAGCAGGGTTTAGCTCTAGGGAGGGCAGCAGCTCTGCAGGGGATGGCTGGGAGGTGCAGGAATCCCCCCTGCCATCATCTTCCAGGCAGCAGCTCCCTCTCCATCCCTGCCCATCTCTGCTGCCTGCAGCTCTTTCTCTGTCCCCAGCTCTCCTCCCTGTCAGTGCTCACAGCCCCCATCCCACCCCCTGAGTGCTCAGCTCTGCCCTGCAGACCCCTCCTGGCAGCAGCAGGACCTGTCCAGGGGCATCTCTGGCTGCACAGGGGCTCAGGAGCAGCTTAGACAAGGGCTAAGGAAAACTGGGGTCTGTGAGCCTTCTGCAGAGTGCAGAAAGAGCTTTCCATGCCCTGGAGAGACAAGTGGAAGCAGAGCCTGAGGAGAGCCCAGACTGGAGCAGGAAAGCCCTGCCCTGAAGGGACTCCTGAAAAGTCCCCTCAGAAATCTTCTGGGCAGCAGCTGGAGCTGTGAGCAGCCCTGAGCAATTCATCCCTCTCTCAGCAGCACCAGGAGCCTGCCCTGTGCTCCCTGTCTCCTGCCAGCCACAGCTTCTGCCAGCACCAGGGAGCTCCCCGGGCAGGCTGAGAGCTGCCCCTGGCAGGCAGGCAGGCAGGCAGCAGAGTCCCTGCCCCAGCACACAGCCCCTGGGCTGCAGGACCCTGCTCTGAAGGACAGCCCTGGCCACCCCTGCCTGCACACACCCCCTCCCTCCTCTTCACAATTCCCCTTCCACCTCCAGCCCCTTCCCCCCTTCCAGCTCCCAGCACCTCTGGCTCTGCAGCTTTAGGAGATGCCTCCAGACACTGCACCAGCTTCACTGCCCTGCACCAGACACTCACCATGGCAGAAGCTGGGAAGGTTCTCCTCCACTCAGCTGCCACTCATGCCCTCCATCTTCACCCCCTTGAAGCTCTCTCTGCCTTGCTCATCTCCCCCAGATACCCTGGCAGTGCCCTCAGCCCTGCTGCGCTCTGCAGAGGAGCTGCTCCTGCCCAGAGCTCTCTCTCTGCAGCACTGCCCACTTGCCAGCAGCTCCCTCCATCCCAGGAGCCCAGCTCACAGCTGCCAGGAGCCCTCTGGGGGGTTGATGCTGAGCCCATGACAATTGCTCAAGAGGCAAGGAGAGGAAGCTGCAGAAGCTTCTTTCTCCACAAGCAAGTCCAAGTCCAAAGATTTCAAAGTTTCCAAAGTTTCTTGGCGTGTGCCTGGGTCCCCCTGAGGGACAGCCCTGAGAAAGCAGCGTCCCCTGCAGGGGGTGGGGGGAGCAGGAAGCAGGAGGCAGTGATGGCAGGTGGGGAAAAGGAAGGTGCAGGTGGCTCTGGTGCTGAGGAAGCCTGGCTGTGTGTCAGGACTGCAAAGGGCCCAGCCCTGAGCCCATTCCCCAAAGGTGCCAGCCCTGAGCCCCAGCCCCTGGCAAGGGACGGAGATCCTGTCCCTCCCTCAGCCCTCAGGGCTCTCCTGGCACCACTGCCATGTGCAGATGGGCAATGCCAAGGGCAGGACTATGGCCCGGCACCTCCCAGCCAGCCTCCTGCACATGGACAAGGAGGCCCTGAGCCCCAGTGCTGCTGGAAGCTCCACTTGTCTCCCCATGGCCATCAGGGACAGAGACAAGAGCCAGCAGCAAAGGCATGGAGAGCTTGGCTCTGCCAAGTCTGCCTCCAGCTTTTCCACACCTTTGCCCTCTCTCATCTCCAGCACAGTCTGTCCTGGGCTCTCCCATCCCCTGTGCCTCTTGCCCTGCAGGCTCTGCTCCTTCACCCGCCTGCCCCACCTTGCTGTCCCCTTCCTCTCCTGACATCTCTGTGTCCTCCCTGCCTCTGCCTTGGCACACAGAGCCTTGGCCTGATCCAGGCTCCTGCTGGGGGATGTGCTGTTCCCCAGCATGGCCCTTGCACTGACATTTCTTTCTTCTGCTCTCCACTCCAGCCATCCCCAGCTGCACTTTGGGGAATTTCTTCTTGCCCAAGCTCTTTCCCACTCTGAAGAAAAGCTCCACCATGCCCAAACCCACCCTTCAGGCACTCCCAGGATCCTCCTCTACTGCCCACAGTCCCCACAGCTCTTAGCCTTGACCATCAACCTCTGCACACTGGCCATGGGCTTGGTGCCTCCAAACCCCATCTTGGGAGAGCTCTGAGATATCCCCATGGTACCTCAGATGGCTGAAGGTCATATCTGAATCACATATTCTGAATCACAGAATCACAGAATTTTTTTTTTTTTTTTGGAAGGGACCTCTCATGCTCATCCATTCCAACCCCACTGCAGTAATCTGGGACACTCTCAACTAGATCAAGTTGCTCTGAGCCACCTCAATATTTCCAGGGATTAGACCTCAACCACCTCACTGGTCAACATGTGACATTTTTTCCACTACTCTCATGATGAAGAACTTTTTCCCTACATCCAGTCCAAATAAACTCCTCTCTAAATTAAACCCATTGCCTTTCATCCTATCAGTCCAGGCCCTTGCAAGCAGTCCCTCCTCAGCCTTCCACTAGGAATCTTACAGGTACTGGAATGTCCATTGTGCTACAGTCAGTACCACACAGGAGGATGAAAGAGGGGAAGGAGAAAACTTGTGTTGACACTGAGGGGATTCCACATCTCTGCAGTGGTAGATGTAGCTCTCAATACTGAGTAGGAAAGGAGAAGTCTGCCTTACAGAATATTCAGTACTCTGAGTGTGCAAACACAAACACAAAGAAGGTTCTCAGGAGCAGCCAACATTGATTTACAAAGGAGAAATCTTGCTTGACTCACCTGATATCCTTCTGCAAAGGGATGACCAAATGGGCAGATGAAGGGAGAGCACTGGATGTCATATACCTTGACTTCAGTAAAGCTTTAGACACTGTCTCCCATAACATCCTCATAACAAAACTCAGGAAATGTGGAACAGATGATTGGACTGTCAGGTGGATTGGTAACTGGCTCAACAACAGAGTTAAGAAGGTTGAGGTGAGTGACACAGAGCCAAGTTGGAGGCCTGTGGCCAGTGGTGTTCCCCAGGGATCAGTACTGGGTCCAGTTTTGTTCAATCTCTTCATCAATGACCTGGATGAGGGGATGGAGTGTACCCTCAGCAAGTTCACTGATGATCCAAGCTGTGAGAGGTGGCTGAGACACCAGAAGCTCTCCATGGGATCTGGACAGCCTGGAGAGCTGGGCAAAGGTGAACTGGCAAAAGTCCTCCTGGCAAGCAGTGACAGTGCCTCAGTGTCCAGAACTTGTGACAACACTCTTTGCTGTCTTTATAATCCCCCTGTGGGATGGGACAAAAGACACCTTCAGCCCCTTGGTGGATGAAGCCACGCTGGGGAAGCCCTTGAGCAACCTCATCTGGTTCATCCTGCCTTGAGCAGGGCACTCAGACAAGGAGATGCTCAGGGGTCTCTTCCAGCCTGAGGTATTCTGTGATTCAGAATTATCTGGAGGGTCATGGAAAACATAAACCCCATGTTCAAAAAGGGAAAGAAGGAAGATCCAGGGAACTCCAGACTGGTCATTTACACCTCTGTACCACATAAGGTCATGGAGCAGATCCTCCTGGAGGCACTGCTGGAGCAGAAGAAAAATGAAGAGGTGATTTGGTATAATCAACACACCTTCCTCAGCGGGAAACCGTGCCTGACAAACCTTGGGGCCCTTTTATGGGAATATCACAGCACCAATAGACAAGGGAAGAGACACCAAGGTCAGCTACCTGGACCTGAGCAAAGCCTTTGACACTGTCCCACACAAGATCCTGGTCTCCAACCTGGTAAAAGATGGGTTTGATGGATGGATGGATGGATGGATGGATGGATGGATGGATGGATGGATGGACGGACCACTGGGTAGATAAAGAACTGCCTTGATGGCTGCACCCAAAGTGTGGCCACAAGGATGATCAGAGGGCTGGAGCACCTCTCCTATGAAGACAGACGGAGAGACTTGGGGTTATTCAATCTGGAGAGGAGAAGGCTCTGAGCAGACCTCAGCCTTCCAGTACCTGAAGAGGGCTACAGGAAAGCTGGTGAGGGACTTTGGGATGTCAGGTAGTGACAGCACAGGGGGGAATGGATTCAGATTAGAGGAGAGTAGATTTAGATCAGATACTAGGAAGAAGTTCTTCCCCATGAGGGTAGTGAGACACTGGCACATGTTGCCCAGAGAGGTGGTGGAAGCCCCATCCCTGGAAGTTTTTAAGGTCAGGCTGGATGGAGCTCTGAGCAACCTGATCTAGTGGGAGGTGTCCCTGCCCATGGCAGGGGGGTTGGATAGATAAAACTGGGCTTACTAGAGAGGAGCCTGGAAGTGGCACGTCAGTACCCACTGGTCAGCTTGGGGAGGGGGGCTTTAAACTGAAGGACCTGCAGGGAGGGATCCAAGGTGGCAATGATCACCCCACCATCACCACTACAACTGATCTGGGATGAAACCAGGACAGCCAGAGGAGTGTAAAATGTTCCTTGGCTGTCTCCTTAAATAGGAACCAAAGGATCAGCCTCCTGAAGTGTATGGATACAAACACAAGCAGCCTGGGAAATCAAGAGGAGGAACTGGAGCTCCATGCCCACTCAGGTAGTTCTGATATCATAGGAACAACAACTGAAACATGGTGGGAAGGGGCACAGGACTGGAGAATGATGACAGAAGGCTATGGGCTGTTCTGTCAAGACACAGAAAAGAGAAAAGCCTCAGAATCAGCTCCTCAGACAGCAGAGCTTTTGCCAGCTGTGCTACTCGAGCATTTCAAGCACACCCAATCCAAACACAGCTCTCACAGCAGCCACAGTGCCTCTGCCATCAACATCTTCAAGCAGGGGAAAGGAACCGCTCTGAGAGCTGCAGGGCAGAGGAGAGGGGCAGCTGAGAGCAGTCCCCGAGGGGAGAGCAGTGCTGGAGCAGAGACACCTTCCCCTCTGGGGAAAGGAGAGAGGAGAAGGGAGAGAGACTGAGGGGCTGGAAACTCAACTGCACAGCTGGCATGGAACAGCCCTGCTGGAAAGGAAAAGAAGGAAATCTAGACACAGAGAGACAAGAGGCATCTCACCTTCCTGACCCTTGCCCCAGCCATGCTCACGCTGCTCAAATGTGACTTTTTTCTAAAATTTAATGTATTTCAGTTAATAATTGACATCACCCTGGTACAGAGTGCTCCTCCATGGGCTGCAGATCCACATCTGCCCCTCCGTGCTCCTCCATGGGCTGCAGGGGACAGCTGCCCTCTCCCCACAGCCTGCAGGGGAACTTCTGGTCTGGCCCTTCCTTCAGTCACTGACCTTGGGGTCTTGTGGAGGGCTGGCAGCAGGCTTCCACCTCCTTCTCCATGGACATCTTGGGCATTTTCTGCCACAGACATTCCATGGTCACCCAGGGCAGCTGCTGACTCCTGAGGGAGGTGCTCTCCCAGATATGGGCACCCCAGGTCTCCACACCCCTTATATACCCCCAGGGTCACCACGGAGACCCCCATGACCGTGGTGTCCAGGCACCAGGCCCTGCATCACAAAGCCCTGGTGGTGGCTATGGAGACTCCCAGGCCTGGAACTGGCTGGGACTGTGTCACAGAACCATGGAATCATGGAATGGGTTGGGTTGGAAGGGTTAAAGATCATCCAGTTCCAACCCAACCCATTCCATGATTCCATGATCCCACTCAACTGAAGCCAACCCTGTCCCTGTCCCCATGGAACTCACTTCTTAATCCCATCCACAGCATCAGTCTCAGTCAGAGCTGGTGGACAGACAGATGAGTATCAGACAGCTGTGTGCCCAGGTGGTCAAGAAGGCCACCAACATCCTGGCTTGTATCAGGAATAGCATGGCCAGCAGGAATAGGGAAGTGATCGTGCCCATGGATAAAGACAGCAAACAGTGTTGGCACAAGTTCTGGACACTGAGGCACCGTCACTGCTTGCCAGGAGGACTTTGGATCCCTGATGGCACTGTGACCCTCATCATCTCATGAACTTCCCACCCACCACATCACCCACCTCTTCAATCCAGACATCACCAGTCTGGCTACAACAGGACAATGGTAGAGCATGGCAAAGGGCTTGCTAAAGGCCAGGTGCACCCCATGCCTTTCTGTCCCCTGCCCACTCTGCTTCAGCAATCCCCTCTTTGTCCTTCACCTGCCTGGAACATTTCTCGTTTCCATGGTTTTCCTTTTCTCCCAGTCCCAGGGTCAACAAGTATCTGTGTGTGCTGAGGGGGAGAGGCTGTGGTGTCTGCAGCAGGAGCAGCAGCAGCGTTGGCTTTCTCAACAGCAGCAGTGTCTGTGGGCAGCAGCTGCAAAGAAAGCAAAAGTACAAGGCTGAAAATTACCTTTATCCTGCCCCAAACCAGGACACACCTGGGTTGATTTTTAGCCGTACCTTACACTAAGCAGAGGTCTGCAGAAATAAAATGATATCCTCTTAACTTCAGAATGAGAGTGTGCTATGGTGTGACATAAAGAGATATTCCATAGATACAGGAAACACAAACCAGCAAATAGACTGGAAAACCTGCTGATGAGGTCCTTTGTTCCAGCTGCTGACCACCAAGGGATGGATGCTCTCTGCTTGGCTGTGGGACCCGCTGGGAACAGGACTCCCCCAGAGATTTCTCTGCAGGGACCAAATGCTTCCACCCAAAGTATTCAGGAGTGAATTCTTTTCTCCAGAAGAGCCCTTCATGGCAAAGCTGTCTGTGCCTTAGAGCTTGCTGCCTGTTTCTTGAAGAGCTGCTCTCTCTGGGGATATCCAAATTCCTCTTTCTGCCTGACAAATAGGAAAGTCCTGTTCCCCTCTGCAGGATGTGTCTGTCGGGTGCTGGTCAGGCTGCAGAAGTCATTCTGTGCAGAGGCAGCACAAGTTTTGAGTGGATCCCCAAAGGGAGATGGTAAGATGAGTGTTTGCTGCTGTGAGTTGTGTCTGAAGGAAAGGGAGCAGATCAGAGGGCTCGGTGTGGAGCCCCGTGTGACAGCTCTAGAGCAGAGCTGCCATGAAGGCTCTTTTAGAATGAGGCTCTGAAACTTGAGTGGCATCAGGAAGCACTGGGAAGAAATCCACTGTCCATGTGCTTTCCTTAGGAAAATGAACCCTCTGGCCCACAGCATGGAACTGGAGCTGAGCTCTGGCACTCCAAACTGAGCCCTGCCAGACAGGCAGCAAAGGACATGAGCACATTGCTGGTGCCCAAGTGATTTCTGGAGCAGTCTTTCTACTTCCAAGGCCCTTTCTGCACTCTTGAAAAGCAGGCTATGGTTTTTGCTTCAGAAATATGGGTTTTTTTTCTATTCCATTTCATAAAGCAGGTGTGCAGAAACTGAAAAAGGGTAAAGAGGAGCACATTTGTTAACAGCAAGAAATAAGGGCGAGAGACTGATGAAAATTTTAAAACCAAAATCCAAATCAATTTATTGACAAAAATTACAAAAAAGGAGAGGGTGGGGAGGGCAGGGAAAAAAAGAAAAGGGAAGGAAAGGGAGGGAAAAGGTGGAGGGGAAAGGTGGAGGGGAAAGGTGGAGGGGAAAGGTGGAGGGGAAAGGTGGAGGGGAAAGGTGGAGGGGAAAGGTGGAGGGGAAAGGTGGAGGGGAAAGGTGGAGGGGAAAGGTGGAAAGGAAAGGTGGAGGGGAAAGGTGGAGGGGAAAGGTGGAGGGGAAAGGAAAGGGGAAAAGAAAGGGGAAAGGAAAGGGGAAAGAGGAAAGGGAAAAGAGGAAAGGGGAAAGAGGAAAGAGGGAGGGGAAAGGGGAGGGGAAAGAAGGAAAGTGAGTGGGGGAATGAGAGGGGAAGGGGAAAAAGGAAAGAGGGAGGGAAAAGAGGATGAAAGAGGAAAAAGAAAGGGGAAAAAGAAAAGGGGATGGAGAAAGAGGAAGGAGGAAAGGGGAAAGGGGAAAAGAGGGGAAGTGGGGAAAGGGGGGAAAGGGGGGGAAGGGGGGGGAAGGGGGTGAAAGGGGGTGAAAGGGGGTGAAGGGGGGGAAGGGGGTGAAAGGGGGTGAAAGGGGGGGAAGGGGGGGAAGGGGGGGAAGGGGGGGAAGGGGGGGAAGGGGGGGGAAGCAAGGGGAAGCAAGGGGAAGCAAGGGGAGAGGGAAAGGGGAAGGGGGAGGGAAGGGAATGGGAGAGGAGGGAAAAGGGAAGGGGGAGAGGGAGAGGACTACGCATCAAAAAACCACCAGGGAAGGGCAACAGGGCTGTCATCCATCCAACAGACTAAGAACATTTATTCAGACTGACAGAAACATATTTTCATCTCTTCTGGTCCATCACAAGATATGGAATAAGCTCCCAGAGATGTAGTTTAAAGTTCATCAGTGTCTGGGGAGAAAAGAGACAAGATTCCTGGTGTTACTTTCACAGGAGAGAGGGGCAAAGAGGTCACTGTCAGAACATTACGGCTACGAAGCCAGAGCTGAACACTCTCTGTGATTAAAAGCAGACAGCAACAGAAGGAAATTGGCTCAGGGGCTTCCTGCTTTGAAACAGCACCAGTCACTCCAAAGCTGTGACTCTGGAGTAATCAGTACAAAATAGGTGCAGTTCCTCCTGGGACATCTGGCCTCACATCACAGAACATGTTTGATGCCATGGATGACAAACATTCAACTCCCCTGACGACTGCCTGAACACTACTGAGTGATCTTTCCCTAAAGAAAGGAGAACTTTTGTCACTGATCAGCCTCTTCTTGCCTATTCAAATAAAAAGACTGCAACAGAGGAGCTACAAACACAAGCAATGAGTAAGGGACAGCACAGACCAAGAACTGACAGCAGAGGGTGTGTGTTATGGGTCAGTGCTGAAGGCAATCACTGGAAACTTGGTTTGGTGGTTTTTTTCAGGCAGCTGCTTAAAGCTCTACAAAGCATTTTGTAAGCAGAAAGTTTCCATGTTCAAGTAAGTGTAAAGCTAGCAGAAAAAACCCTGTGCTTAGCACAGGAACTAAACAGCTTTCAAGATGTTGTTTTCAAGAGTTAGGAGCAGTCATCTTTTTACTTGCTCTAACATGACACATTACCATGTCCAGCTTCTTCAGAGACAAATTCATCCTGTTCCTGCCTGTACTAGAATTATACAGAAAACACACCATTAACATTGTGCAATATTAAACTTCTAAAACATTCTTCCAATCCACACAAAACCAGGCAAAAACTCCATGGGCCAAAGAAGTGAGGCCATAAACCAGCAGAGTGGAGGGAAGGGACCTCTCTCCAGGACTAAAGGGAGAGCAGTGACCAAATTCACAGCTCCTCCAGGAGTACCCCATAAAACCCCAATTGCCTCCTACACACAGTGGATCTCCCACACTGAGGTATAAAGTGAGATTTGTGGCAGATTTATTTATTATAGTCATACATCCTAGATAAGCAAATTTAATTTAGAGCTTAGCTCAGAACATCCTATGGCATCATCTTTGGTTTCTGGGCACTCCGGGAAAACAGCCCTCAAAACCCAAACTTTTCACCCCTAGCACACCTAGATGTTGTGTTGGGATGAGGAGGAGTTACACCATGAGTAATCCCTGCAAATGAGTTGTAAGTTTAGGTTAAAAAGCACAACCTTGCATAGAGATGCTCTTCAGCAGTAGCTGAGGATGGGATTTCAAAATGTTTACCTTGTCTGCAGAAGAGGAAATCCTGTTCATCAATGGTTCTGCTCCTCTGGGTGAACTGGGGATGCTTCCTACTGGACTTCTGTTCAGAACCAGACTGGTGCCAGGATGTCCCAGGTGAGTTGAATGGTGAACTGGATTTGCAGCCACTTCCACGTGTGTTCTTTTATCTTCCACGAAGCTTTCTGTTGGCTTTTCCTATTTTTTTTTCCATCAGTTCTGAAATATTCAGACACAAAGAATTATCTCTGGCAGGAACCAGGAACAGTAGAGGGGATTAGGAATGACCAAACCCGACAGTCCCTCCTTTCCTCCAGCCACCCACCCAACTACCATCTCCCAAAGGAACCTTTATTTTTTTGGCACTAGGAATACAAAGTTTTTCCCAGGGTAAAAGCATTGACAGCACTCCTGGAGTCCTTCCCCCTCTTCCTTCTTAAAGAAACTGAAAAATGAAGAATAAGGTGGTTATCTGACACATGCAGGTATTCACCTCACTCAAACACTCTGGGGTTGAGAGGAAGAAAGAAATGGAATTTTAAAGCACTCTTCACATCACTATTCAGACAAAGAGCACACCAGTGTCTAATTACTCAACAGGACTAGTTCCTTTTTTTCCAGAAAATAACAATTAACAAAATGGGTACAGCAACTTTTAAATCTTTGCTCTGCCTGGGACTGGTGGAATTTGCAGAAAAAAACTTTTACATTCTAATCAGTCTTCTGACCAGTTAATTAGCCCAACACAGCCACACAGAAGAAATTTAAATATTGCTGCACATCACAAAATAGAGAAGAGAAAGCTTAGTGGCTGAGATTGACTTTTTTGAGGAACAGGCAGCTCCCAAAAGACAGAATGCAGAAATGAACAGCAAAACACTGCTCAGAGCCTTCAACACTGCAAAAAGTCTATCCTTTACCTCCCTTTTTTTTACTTTTTCAGCCTCATACTTTAAGACTTGTTCTCTTCAACCAGCACACTTGGCCTTTAATTCCTTGTTCATCTTTTCCAGCGTGGAAACTTGCTTTTCAGCAGAGTTTGTGGAAAATGTCATTAAAGCATCCCTGTGCAGCAGCTGATGGAATAAATGGCCTTCCCTCTGGAGCTGGGCCAATGCCTCCTGTGTGGACAGAATCACAGAACCACAGAATCATTAAGGCTGGAAAAAACCTCTAGGATCCTCCAGTCCAACTGGGAAACCAACACCACTAATCCATGTCCCCAAAGTGGGAATAATGTGCTCCACTCTCCCCTGAGGTGTTTCTCAGGACTCCAGACCCCTCTGCCCAGCCCTGCCCCAGATGCCCAACACCAACAGGATACCCTGCATCTGGCAAGGATTTTCCTCATCCTAAGAGGACTGTACCCAACTTCAGACAGTAACACAACTTTCCTCTGCAGGACTCTGCCATCACCATTAGTCACTTTCTGGTTACTTTTCTTTACCTTACTGTATAATCCAATTTACTCTATAATGCCACTTACCAGTCCAGACTCTAATGCAAAATATTTGGCTTCACATACCTGCACCCCAGAGCTGTCAGTGGCTTCCTTTAGGCCTCTGTTTTTGCTGGTGATGACGTATGGAAAGCAGATCCTGAGTGCTCACCTACAGGAAAAACAAGAGACTTTTACAACCAGCATGACTTAATGCTACTTATTTACTCCTAGAGTGCATCTTGATTAATGGTGAGAACAATCTTAACACAAAACATCACATCCCCTCAAATTTATGACCAGCTAGAGAGAAAATGATCAGAATACACATTTCATGTGCATCTGTGTTAAATCCTTTCTTTGGTGGCATTTTACTTTCTTTTTATGTAAAAAAGAAAGTTTCTGAATATCAGTATGGCCACACATAATTCACTCCAGTGGCTTCAAGGTGCAGGATCTCTCTCTCAGACAAACTGTGTGCCATGCAGTAACGAGCAAGATGCTTCCAGCAATGCAAAGGGGGCCTCCTCCTCCTCCTCCTCCTCCTGCTCTGAGGCCTGAGGCTCCTCCACTGTTTCAGTAAAGATAGGTGTACAATATTTCTTCTGTCACTTGGTCAGTGTTCATTCAGGTCACACACAGCAACGTGCATGCAGCTTGCTGACACAAAACACTTGGTTCAGAGGGAGAACACAGCAAAAACAGCAAGAAGGGCACTTCCTTGATACACACCACTGTTTGCAACACAAAGCCACAATTTCAGTTCTCAAAGAACGAATGAAAAAGAACAGGAATCCCACCAGGATTCACAAGTGAGGGAAAAAATTCAGTATCAGAAGTCAACACAATATTTGGTCATTTACTGTGCAGCCATAAATGAAGAATCTCAATCAGTATTAAGCAAATCATTCCTCTCACCAGTCTTGTTCTCTGCAGTCCCTGTCAAAATATCAGGACTTTCATTAAAAATGTACTTGGGGACACATGCAGCAATTGCAGCCCACAATTCTTTATTGAGTTCTTCCTGCTCCTGATTCTCCTCCATTTCTTCCTCTACAGGTGACTCTTCCTAAAAGAGATCAAACCAAACAGCTGGAAAGAGCTGAAACAAGGACCTGCTTTGCCACCCACTGCCAGCTTGAAAAAGACTTTTCCTGCCTAAGACAGAAGGGAAACTTGGCTGAGCTTGCTTTTACAAGGCCTTCAGCTTTTCCATGGAAATCTGCAGCAGCAGAAAGAAATGCCTCCTGTCCTCAGTCTCAGCCCTGCTTCTGCACAGCCCCCAAGAAGCACTCCCTCACGCCAGCCCAGCTTCATTTCAGTTACAGCAAGCTCTCAGCTGCTCCTGGATCTCCCTCCTACCCTCCCCAGCCCCACCATGGCAACCTCCCTGTCCTTCACACAAAGTACCTGAGAACCACACAGAGATGTCCAGTGACCTTCCTCAGCTTTCTCCTTCTGCAGAGCTTCCAGCTCTGCCTGGAGACCTACACACCAGGGAAGAAGGGAGAGATGCAGTGGTTTTAGTTCACTCTGCTATGCCCCTGCTCTTTTTTTGAGGTTTTCTTTATTCACCAGGGACCTCCATTTCTAGAACAATCACATTGTCTTCAACCATATATGAGTAGTAAATTAGAATGGATGTGAATAAAAGGAGTTATTTATTTATCTTGCAATTGGCACCTTGCCAGACTTACTCACAGGAGAGGAGTCACTGGGAATGTCTGGAAAATGAGCCAGCTAAGGGAGGAGCAGGAGGGAGGAAGGACTGGCCAGGGACAGAGGCTTAGGAGGTGATTAATATCTTTATTTGAACTATATGGCTTTTTTATTTCTCAAATGAAAAAGTCCTTTGTTTTCAAAATTTACTTCTCTCACTTTCTAGAGTAAGAAAATAAATAAAAAAACCAAACTACTTGGCAAGTCTACTTGCAGAGCAGGACATCATGCAACCTTTTCCTTACCAGCTTTCCCGTACTTCAGGAAAATGTTCCATAACTCCAACAAGTTTGGCTTCTGCTCCTTCTTGACCTGAAGATTTATTTTAGAAAAAATGTTTCGTTTCTAAATGCCCTAGTAGTCACAACAATAAACATTGTTTTCACATCAAATATTGAACAGGAAATATAACCAGGTTGTCTTTTTCATAGTGCTTAGGTGCTGCATTTATCTTACACTTGTAACTACACAAACACTCCTCACACACCCAACTCAGGGAGTATTCCACCCCAAAAGACTCTGCAGGCACCCTTCTGCAAAGTGCTTCCAAAACTATCTTTACATGCAGAACAGTTTCACTCATCTGATTTTTATCTTTCTATTACTTGGTAAAATTCAGCTCTCACAGTTTCAGAATGCTTACTTGCAAAGGTGCAGAATGCAAGGCACTGTTAGCAGCACCAGACCTGATGCATAAAGCAGCCTCTGCAAGTACACTTACCACAGTATCCCTAAATTTCAGTCTCACAGCAGAAAAATGCATCATTTCTATTTAAATCAATGCAAGAAAATGAGATCATGTCAAAACTAAAGATGCTGGCTGGCATCTCCAGCATTAGTGAGTGGGTTGAACTACCACACTCAAGTTCCCCATCACTACAGAATCCCAGCATCAGCAACAGATGCTGATCCAAATGAACAAGAAATAAAATAATGGGAGTGTGTACCTATGACTTTGGCCCCAAACCACAAATCTACTGCTTGCTCTGCCACAGCTACAGGTCTTTTTGCAAAAACTGACAGAAACAATGACAGAGAAAACAATGCTGCCTGGAACTGCAGTTTCTTTCAAGCCCAGAGAAAACTTGCCTTCAAGAGATTTATTTTTCAAGGACATTTTCCTGTAACTGCACCATACCTTAGGGCTAAAACAGATGGATTCTTCAGAATCACTCCAAGTATCATCATTCCCCTCCTCCTCAGAACTCCTTCAAAAACAAAGCAAAATGAGTGCTATGTCTCTAAAATCACCTCTCAAGCAAGTGGGAGGGGTTTGTAAAGTCTCACCTTATTGAGCCTCCTTCACAAAGGTCATCTGTGGCTGTTCAAAGATTCAATGACATGCTGACATTAGATTTGGCAAGCACACAATTAAACAGTACACACAAACATTTAACATGGACAACTCCACAGCTCATACAGAATGAAACTGGCCACAACTGGACCCAAATGGGTGTGGTGACTGCTGCAAGAGTCACACCTGAGGGTCGGCGTACGGATGGATGCACCTCTGTGCCTCCTGGAACACTCTGTGTGGCACCTGTGGGTGCAGCTCCCTCTGTTGTTATATTATTTAGAATACAAATCACTATCCACCTTCTCTACCCCTCCTGCTCAGTAACACCTGATATTTCAAGCCAACAAATGCTGGGGTTCTCTTATGACAGGTACCCAACACCCAATTCCCTGCTGACAGGGCTGTAACATTTGCCTCAGAGCAGCAGGGAGTGCTGCTTCTCTTGATTTGACCACAAGCACATGCAATGGATGTGGCACAAGGACTCCTCCCCAAAACATACACTTCAGAGGACCTCAGAAGGTCTCTCAGCATCACCCCAGCTTACCCTCTAACCCTCTGTTGCTGCAGCACAGCAAAGGGACTCTCATGATGTGCTTTGCAGTGCCAGCCAGACTGCACTCTTAATGCCAAGAAATGCTCCCTGAACACTCTCTGCTGTCCATTTGCCACACAGTGCAGATATAACACACTTAAAAAAACTAAAAGAAGAACAGGTCCCAAGCTAGAGTTATCTTCATTTATATTCAAAAATTAATTCTGTAGGACACAACCCTGTCAGTAGACATGGAGCACACCAATCACAACTGCCCTTACAGCCTGACAAGGCCAAAAAGTAACAAATCAGCACATTCACAAAGCTTCTTGTGCTGCTCCTCCTGATGCCTGCACTGAAGTCACCAGGGAGCACAGTCAGTGCTGACAATACAAACCACCTCAAGAAAAGGCCACATCATTGTCCTCTTGAGCTCCTCCATACTTAAGGATCCTACCTCCTCTGTCCACAGCAGGTGCACCCCACAGAAATGGAGCAGCTCCTGTGTCCTCAGCAGTGATGACTATGCTGGGATCTTCTGTATCACATGCAGGAGCTTCTCCTCTGTTCTCCTGGTCTGGTTTTGCTTCCAGCTCTCCAGCAGCTCCTGCCCGCTCAGGAATTCGAAGTATCTTGAGTATGTTGTCACCTTGAGCATCCCCTGCAGGAGCTTCTGATGTGTTCTCCATTTTTGCCAGATATTGACTCAGACTGCACAGAGAAAGAAATACAGTTGGTAAAAAGAACCACATCCTGGCATACACCATCCAGCACAACAGTTAACACCAACTTATTACCCACCCTACACATATTCCTACAAATTCTCAGCATTCTCCTCAGTATTTGTTAAGGGTAATTCACACAGAACTCACTGCAGGGCTCTTCCCCTAGAGATGCACATTGACACCTTCCAAGTTCCAAGCTCCTGCTTGGAACATTTTTTCAGTCTGCCTTTTAGGCACACATAACCACCTGAGAGAAGGAACCCCCACAGCTACAAAGCTGTGCATCAGAGCACTGAAGGGCTCTCAGTCAGATCTCCTCTGAAACAAAAGGCTGGTGGTTCCTGGGCACTGCAGTGCAAGTCAGCAAGGACAATGGTGCTGGGCTGGGCAGAGGCTTTACACGCCTGTCAGCTTGCCAAGTTCCTCCTCTGGCTACAGACACTTTGGAGAGTTCCTGCTGGGCAGACCTCAGCTCAGCAACAACACTTGAAAGATTCTCTAATACACAATCCTGGAGAGAAATTTCCCTCAGCTTCCAAATTAACACTACACACAGTGTCTCAGTCCTAACCAAACACCAGGTGACAGAATTGCTCTGGTACCCCCCTCCACCCTCCCAAGGGAAGATAAAAGGGGAACAGGGAAGAGAGACTTGAAGGTGTGAAAATAAGACCCAAACAGCTTTGCTCAAAGAGGAAGAGACAGGAACACATGGGATGAGGAACAAATATCTGCAAGTCTGTACCAAAGCCCATCTCCATGGTCACAGCTAGAAGTGTCCCAGGGCCCCTTGCAGCAGGGCCGACTCAGGAGAGGGGTCCCCAGCTGCCCCCAGCACCTGATGGATTCGGATCTTGCCGAGCACGGGCGAGCTGATGACAAAACAGGAGCCTCTGCCCAAGAGCTCCCAGTGCAGCCCAGCAGCAGGGAAGAAGGGAGCAGGCAGGGACCAGGCTGCCCATCCTCTGGCCTTTCAGAGAGGCTGGCAGGAGATGGGAGGGAATCCTGAGCCCTGCCTCTTCCACCCCTCACGGCTCCCTCAGGCTGCTACACACCCTCTCTCTTGGGCACAGCAACCACACCCAGCAGAAGACATCACTGAGCACACCTTCAACACACCTCTAAACACACCATTAAACCTTGGGGCTGCCACCAACAACATTCCAAAGCCACACTGAGAACTGACCACTTCTTCTCATCAGAAAGTTCAAAGGTTACCTCCAATACCCATGAAGATCAGCATAATCCTCAGCTGTGTTCCCATCAGTGTCTTCATGGGAAATATTGGCACCGTAAGAAAGGAGAACTTGGACCAAATTCAGCTGCCCAACAGAAGCAGCAATCATGAGTGGGGTTCTGAAAGATGCAAAACATCCTATCAAATGGATCATTTGACACAGACACAGAAACATTCGTTTCATTCCTGCTTGCTCTCAGAAAAAGTCTTTTCCCCATTACATTCCAATGAACAAAAGAAAAAGCAGGGTCCAGTAGAAGCAACAGTAACATGGGAGAGGGAGTCAAAACAGCTGCGTGGGCAGACAGAGCTGCCACATGCACAACACTTCAGTGCACACGAGGCTGCTGTGCACGAGGTGGTTTCTCAAACTGAGGCACTGCTGCCAGGCTCATGACACATCTCCTGCCAGACAATGCCTCCTGGACATCCCCAGTGCAGAAAGCAGCCCCTGAGGTACCACAGCAGCCAAGCACACACTGCTTTCACACAGAACTCTCACAGAAACAGCTCCTTCCCAGTGCCCCCTGATTTTGCTCAGAGCACATTCCCATGCTTCTCAGCAATCCAACAGAAAGAAGACCAACGGGACACATCTGGATAAACCCCTCACCTTTGATGCTGGTCTCGAGCATGCACGTCAACTCCTGCTTTCAGGAGAATTTCCACTATCTCTTCCTGATGTTCAGAGACAGCAAGAGCTACTGGGGTTAAGCCCTCCTGAAAAGTCAGAGAAGTACATCATGCTAATAACCAAAGCCGAAAAAATCTGTAAAAGGAATACTGAAGTCACTTTCTGAAAGGACTTGCTGAAGAAATAGAAACATTTACCTTATTCTTGGCACGATGATCAACAAAATGCCTGAGTAACAGCCTCACGAGGTTTTTATCATGAGCCTGGATGGCCAGATGGAGGGCAGTGTGGCCATCGGTGTCGGTGAGATTTGGGTCGGCACCGTGCTCTAGCAGGAAAGCCACACAGGCTTCTTGATGAAACTGTACTGCCTGGGAACAACACACAAAAAAAGGGAAGACTTGCAAAATTCACATTTCACTCCATCACAGCTCACCCAGCTTCTGAGCACAGGGAAAGAAGAGCACCTGCAAAGATGATCTGACAGGTGCCTGTCCCACTCCAAATCCAACAGGCGTGTTTCCGCACAGCTCTGCGCACAGAGTCCTGCCAGACACCTCTCCTTTCATGCACACTCAATAAGCCCCTCTGCCAAGAGCAGAACTTCTCTCACTCACCCTCATCAGGGGTGTTCTCCCAAAATTGTCAGCAGCATCCAACCGGCAGCGGTGCCTTACTAGAAATCTGACGACCTCTGTGTGGCCGTTTGCAGACGCCAGGTGGAGAGGTGTCCTGAGAATTAAACATGGGAGCTTAACACTGACAGACAAGGAAAGAACCAAAGCTGTGGCACCACCCAGCCCGGGGGACCCTGCCCAGACCCTGCTGCTGCTCCTGCTCCTGCTGCTGCTCCTGCTGCTGCTGCAACCCCGCACACATCACCCCCAGGGCAGGAGAGACCTGGGGAGGCCTCAGCAGCTGCAAGAGAACCCTGCAGGGAGAGCAGGGCCAAGCAGCAGCCCAGCACCTCCAGGAGCACTGGCGCCCACCCAGCAGCTCCCAGCACTGGAAAGCTCTCGAGTTCCCCCTCCCAGCTGACAGGGCACATCTTGCTTTGCAAGCAATCAGCTCCAAGGGGATCCCACACAAACCCTGCAGGGGGGATGCTCCCGCACGCCACCCGAGGTGTCCCAGCAGCGGCCCACAGCCCCTCACCGATTCTCCCTGTCGCGGCGGTCGATGCCCCAAATCTCCATCCACCGGCGCCAGCGCCTCAGCCAGGCCAGGTGGCCGCGGGCAGCCGCGCGGTGCAGCCTGCCCAGACCTTGCTGCTGAGGCTCAGGGGCGCCGGTGCCGGCAGCGGCAGCACCGCAGGGCTGCCCAGGAGCGCTGACAGAGCGGGACACCCGACGCTTCCTGCTGAATTTCTGCCCCATCTCAGCAGCTCTGGGGGCTGTGGCACGGGCACAGCCCCACGGGAGCAGCGGGAGGCAGCCGGCAGAGCCGGAGGGGTGGGGGTTAATGACAGGGGAAGGGCAAAGGCAGGGACAGGGCAGGGAAGAGACAGACGGGGACGAGGTGGATGACAGGGGAAAGGCAGGGACGAGGAGGGAGAAAAGAGCAAACCAACGGCAAGGACCAGGAGCAGCCAGAGAGACACAGCCCAGCACAGCTCAGCACAGGAGCCACAACGGCAGAGTCGCCCCTAACGGCAGTTGCCAGGGGCAACCGTGGGCGGGGCCGAACCACCTGCGGGGAGGGGGGGGGGGAAGGAAGGGACTGAACCAATTCACGGGGGAGGGAGGGGACTGAAGGAAAGGAAAAGGCTCCTTTAATCCTTAAACCTTACATTGGTTTAAGCCTCAGCATTCATTCAGTGCCACTACAGGTGACAATGGTCCCTTAAGTACCTGAGAGAAGCTGAGAAGCTCTCCCCCACCTCTATGAGCCATACAAAGAACTGGTAAGTTCTGCTCCTGGAGAGGCTTTTTCATAACCAATTCAAAGGAGTTGATAGAGAGGGTAAAATAACCCTTCCTGTGTAACCAACTTCTTGTCTCTCACTTGTCATCTTGTCCTGGTTTGGGCCAGGATAAAGGTGATTTTCTGTTTTGTACTTTTGCTTTCAGCTAAGTCTCTTGTCAGTAGTTGCACTTGCTGAAATTAACAGCAAGTTAATTAAATGAATGGCAAACTAGCTTCCTCTGACTGCACAGAGCTCACTGCAAGAGTTCCACTGCCATTGCACAAGTACAGGGTGTTTCCCTAGACAAGTCTAACCCATAACTAGAGGGAAATGGATATCTAGAATTCTCCAGGCACAGTTAACACAAATGTTAACTGTCACCATGCCACATGTGTCACACCCAGCTACACAGAAAATCATCTCAAAGTTCCCTGCTGCAAACACATCCTCTGCAGGCCCCAGCACCAGCCTGACCTTCCACAGGCAGCCCAGCTTTTGAACAGCCAGCCTGAAATGAGCCACTAATGGCTGTAATTAGCCACCAACCACACCCCACTGTTGGGCATCAGCCAGGAGAGAATTTAAAAGCAGCAACTTGCCTCAGGCACTGAGTCTCACTGCTGTCTGCTGAGCTGCCCATAACAAAATCCAAGCTTTTTCAGGTATTGCAGAGAAGTCAGGACACAGCTCCTAGGGAAGCAGAGAATCATACAATGCCTTGGGTTGGATGGGACCTTAAAGATCATCAAGATCCAACCCCATCATGGGCAGGGACCTCTCCCACCAGACCAGGTGTCACAAAGCCTCATCCAACCTGGCCTTGAACACTTCCCAGGAAGGGCATCAACAACTTCTCTAGACAACCTATTCCAATATCCTGCCACTCTCATGATGAAGAACGTTTTCCTAATATCTAACCTAAATCTACCCCCTTTCAGTTTAAAACCATTACCCCTTGTCCTGTCACTCCTCTCTCTGGTGAAAAGCCCCTCCCCAGCTTTCCTGTAGCCCCTTCATGGACTGGAAGGATCTCTAAGGCCCCCCCAGAGCCTTCTCTCCTCCAGGCTGAACAGCCCCAACTCTCTCAGCCCATCTTTGTAGCAGAGGTGCTCCAGCCCCCTGGTCATCTTTGTGACCCTTTCCTGGACCCTCTCCCACAGGTCTGGACCTTTCCTGGGCTGGGGCCTCCAAAGCTCTACGCAGTATTCCAGGTGCAACTCCTGACTTTGCTGTGAGCTGCACAGATCCAGGGTTCCCCCCAGTGCTGGGGGGCAGTGAGCACTGACCTCAGAGCACCCAGCAGCTCCCACCTCAGCCCAGTGGATATTGAAGCTGATCAATCAGAACCCCCCCAAGTTTGTGCAGGAAACCAGCAGGAGGGGAATGCCCGTCCCGGGGTGCAGGCAGTGGGCACCCTCCAGCTTTCTCCAGGGAAACCCTGCCCAGCCCCTGGCACAGGGCACCCCCAGCCCAGCCCTTACCTGCCCACGGGCTCCTGGAGGACTTGGCAGAAGGGGCTTCCATCCACGTTGAGTGAGCAAACATCTCCTGCTCTGAAGGCTCCAGGATTGCCTTGGAAAAACATCCATTTTGGTCACTGAATATATGGTGGGGGACAAAAAGAAAAATCCAAACCAACAAAAATATTTTCAGTTGAAGCTAAGTGGCCAAAACGTATTTTTGCCCCCCTTTTTTTTCCCCTCAGGGACACCCAGGCCAGCAGCAGCTTGCAGGGAAGCTGCTGGGCTGCCAGCAAACACTGTGTGACTGTGGAGAGGTTCTGCACAGCCCTTCCCTGCTGCCTCCCAACCCATCCCTGGGGCTGGAGCTGCTTTTAACCCCCAAAGCCCCAAAGATTTTTTCAAAAGTCCCTCAGCAGCTTTCTTGTAGGCCCCCTTCAGATAATGAAAGGCTACAATAAAATCTCCTCAGAGCCTTCTCCTCTCCAGATTGAGTGACATCTCCAGAATGAATGACATCTCAAAGGCCTCAGTGCCAGTGCACCAAGCCTGGGAAGAAACAAGAGGAGCTGCAGAGGTTGGGATGGGCTGGGATTTGGCTGGTATCATCCAGAGGTGGTGGGATGGCTCCTCTGACTGGAGCCTGGGGATAGAGGAATATTAACTCTTTAGGAAGGACAGGAGGGGGTGACACCCTCTACATCACTGCCCAGCTGGGCTTCATGGAGCTAGAAATAGAGAAATAGATAAAACTAAGACACCATTCTCTCCAGCTGAGAGAAAGCAGCTTGGCCATTTGAGATGACTAAAGTGAAACAATTCAAAATTGTCATAAAACAACAGCATTGACTTTTCCAATCATTTGTTTTGGCCTTATGCAGTGTAGCCTTGTGTAAGGAGATGTAAACTCTTCCCTTTCAGCTTTTGACAGATAGACTTTTCTCACAAGCAGTTTATGTAAAAGCCACCATGTTTACCTGGTGTAAGCATTTGTTGGCAACTGGAGCACCAGGAGAAACCTCTGCTGACAGGCTGGGCAGGTATGTTCCTCAGACTCCAGTAATGCTCTTCTAATACCTGTGTGGAATTAGAATCATCAAAATAGTTTTTAAAGAAAGGAGGGAAATTTTGGAGTTCTAATCACTCCTAAAAATACGCATATGGTTAAAGGGTGAGTAAGATCTTGGGTGGAGAACATGAGGATAAAAATGTTCAGTAGTGTAAAAAAAATTTCTAGTATGTACCAAATAACCACACAGTTTTGGTATTTCACTGTTGTAACATCTGAAGGTGGGGTTAGGCTGTGCCTTTACCTTTTATCTAGTCTTGTTCTCACTGTCCACTAGAGTTGAAGTCACCAACCTCAAGGTTAGGAAATAAAACAGTGATCAGGAAAACGTTCTGAGTTCCGAAAGATTAAATATTTAACTATTTAAATATTCAAATAGTGGTGTTTTGTTTTGGTTTTTTTTCTAGTCAGCAGTAAATCACCAGAGCAGTCTTATATAAGAGAAAGGGCTGTGGACAAGATAGTTTGATAGCTAAGACTGTCAGCACCTGCACAATTACACACTCTGCTCATGCTCCTCCCTCTGTGTGTAAAGGGCATTTAACCAGACACAGAAAAAGGGAAAAGAGCTTTCTGCTTATTTTCCCCTTTCTGTAAGAAGCATCCTTCAGGATAAAGAGAACTGGAAACAAAGCAACTTTGTTATCTTGTGTTTCTGCTCTCAGAAGATGAGATGTGATTGTTTTGAATTAACAAACATGCAAGGAACACTTAACATTCCTCACAATAACTGTTCCCACAGCAGGGAATAAAAGCTGCATCAGTCAGGAGGGCTTTGCAAATAGCACACAAGAACTCATCAGGTATGGGATCATCAGAGGAGGAGGAGGAGGAGGATGAAGAGGATGGCTCTTTGGATAAATAGAAAGGCTTTTCCTTCTTTCCTCTGGCATATGCTTCCCTGGAAGCAGGATGGGGAAGGAAAAAGACAAAAGTTACAACACGGGCAAAAGGAAAAATTTTCCAAGCTTTGGATTTTATCAAAAGAAGTAAGAGATGGAATTTCTGGGTGGAATTTTATACTGGAAAGCCCAGTATCTCTCAGCCCAGGAGACCAGATTCCTTCTTGGAACCTTGGACACATTGCTGGCTCATGAGCAGCTTGGTGCCCACCAGGACCCCTCCCAGCCTGTGCTGAAGGTACAGAGAGGATCCAAGGCTGTGTCATTAGATACAGATTATTTAAGCTGGCAGACTGCAGGGCATGAAGAAGCAAGAGTGGAGGGGCTGGGACATCTGAAAAGCTATTAGACAAACTTTTCTGTCAGAAATCATAGAATCATAGAATTGGCTGGGTTGGAAGGAACCTCAGAAATCATCGAGTCCAACCCTTGATGATAGAAATGAGGGACAAACATCAGTGACAAAAGCAAAACAATTACCAAATGGGCCACTGAGTCATTTCACTTCACTGCTTGATAGGAGCTGGAAATACATCAAGAGTAAATTCACTGAAGTGCTTTTTTTTGTTGGTGGTGGTTTTCACAGCTAAATCAGACAGAGAAATGCACTCAACAGGAAGCTGAAAGAAACTCGACCCCCAAGTTACCTACAAATAGGACTGCGTGGGGGTACCAGATTTAGAATAAACTAGGTTTAATATTAAACTAGGTTTAATATAAACAAGGTCTTTCTTCCAGTAACAAAAGTGAGAATTTTGGTGCCTTGTAACAGGCACTGGGGCCAGAAAGTGAGCACCTTATCCTACTGCAGATTTTCCTCTCAGAATTACAGGATGTTGGGACACCTGAAACATCACAGGTGTGCGTGGCAAAGCTACTGGCTGCCTTTTCCTTGTGAAAATAGGGACAGAGGAGGGAAAAAATATTCCAGCACACTCCACCTGCAACCACCAACCAACCACCACAGGTATTCTTACCTCTAAAACTCCTGCTCCACAATGACAGGCAGCAACCCCGCTTCTTCCCGTGACACTCCACTCCTCCTCAGAGCCAGGGACTGCAGGAAGGCTCAGCCAGGGCTGATCTCCTCCCCCCTGGGAACAGCTCCCTGAGCTGACACACAACCCCATCTCCATGCTGGCAGGAATGGGTGCCTGAGGGCTTTCCCTTGCTGTGGCCTCTGCAGTGAGGCAATGAGCACTTCCCAGAGGAGACTGAGGCAAACAAGTCCTGGAGAACCTCAGCATTCTCAATATCCTGTGGAGCTAGGTCTGACATTTCCTTTAGGAGAGGGCCTCCATTTTCCTTGCTTCTCCTTTTATTCCCACCTAGGTACCTCTCAAAGCTTTTCTTATTGCTCTTTCCATCCCTGGCAGGATTCAATTCTACCTGGGATGGATGTGGTTCTCCTGCCCTGCTCCCCAGCTGCTCCGACCACCTCTCTATTCCTCCCAGGGTACCTGCCCTTGCTTCCCTCCCCCCCTCTGCATGCTTCCTCCTTCAGTTTGAGGGCTTTTAGGAGCTGCTGGCTCATCCCCGCCACCCTCCTGGAGTTTTTCCCCAGCTGCGGGATGGGGAGTGTGGGGAAACTGCAGCTGCCAGCATGGGCCGGGAACCAAGATGGCCGCCGGGCAGCCCCCTGCATGGCCCGGGACTACAGCTCCCAGCATGGCCCGGGACTACAGCTCCCAGCATGCCCCGGGGCGCTCCTCCTCTCCTGCTGCCTGAGCCCGCCCGACCCCGGGGCTGCCCCGGCCCCGGCCCAGCTGGGAGGGGGAGCAGGAGGAAGGGGATCTGGGCAGGGAGAGAAGGCAGGAAAAAGAGTGGTGAGGAGCGGGAAAGAGGTGGAGGGGAAGGGGGCAAAGAGGGAGGGAGGGAGGGAGAGGAGAAGGGCGGGAAGGAGGAGAGAGGGGGGATGGAGAGAGAGCGGGCCAGGGGCCTGAGAGAGACAGAAAAGGCCCCAGGAGAGGGGAGTGACAGAGGGGTGGGAGAGGGAGCAGGAGAGAGGGGAAAGGGCGAGGGGAGAGGAAGGGAGAGGGGAGGGAGAGGCAGGAAAGGGGAGAGGCTGCAGGAGAGAGAGGGACAATAAGGCCAGGAGAGGAGAGGGAGAGAAAGATGTGGAGAGAGAGAGAGAGAGAGAGAAACAGCAATGGCTCTGAGAGCAGGCAGGGAGGAATTGGGAAGTGTTGAGAGGGAGACAGGCAGTGAAAGCCCAAAGTTGTGATGGGCAAAGGAGAGAGAGGGAGGGATGAAGAGCTGGGGGCAGGGAGCTGGTCAGAGCCCCAGAAGAGCAGTGATGAGCAGCTGGGCCAGGCCCCAGCAGCCTGGGCTTCCCCCTGGGGTCTCCATCTCTGCTGTCTGCCAGCACTGGGGGCACCCCAAATGTCCTGCCTGCTCCCCACAGCCCTCCTGAGCCCTGGGGACAGCTGGGCTGTGGTGTCCATGTCCCAGGGCTGATTTGGGGGTGTCAGGGCTCTCCCGGGGCACTCTGGCACTGAATGGGAGCAGTATCTCTGAGTGCCTCAGCCTTTCAGCCCTGGGCAGCTGCAGCCAGGCACTTTTTCAGGCTGTGACAGATGATGGGAAGATGGATGCTGGTGCTGTGCTGGTGGCTCTGTTCAGCTCCCACTCCAAAGCTGCGATCACTGAGATCCGGGGCCACCTGAAGGCCCTGGCAGAGATCTCCAGGGAGTTTGTATTCCATTTTTTGGTATCTTTGGGCTACAATCTGCTGGGGCAATGGGATGCTGGGGTTCCAGGTGCTGGGGCTATGGGGTGGCAAGGTTGTGCTATGCCTGAGTTCAGGTGAGCATGTTCTTGTTCCTGACAGAGTCTGGGTTTGTTGGCCTGGGTTCCTGGGATGAAGTTATTTTTACCTTGTGTTCTGAATGGTCTTTTCTTGTGCAGGATGAAAGCTTGTTTTCATTTTTAGGGTTTGATTAGGGATCCTTGGTTTGTGTACCTGGTATCTTCAGGTTGGGTTTTTTTGTTGTTGTGCTGGACTGTGTTGTGTTTTCTGTCTTGAAACCATCATTTCTGGTCTGACACCTCTACAGCAGGTAGGGCAGTGTGACTGATGGTGTGGTCTTGCATATTTCTAGGGAGTCAGTGGATGTCAGTCATCTTGCGATGGTGACAGGCTGGGGGACAGCAGGGACAGCAGCATCTTGGGCAGTGACAGGCTGGGGGACAGCAGGGACAGCAGCACCTTGGAATGGTGTCAGGCTGGGGGACAGCAGGGACAGCAGCATCTTGGGCAGTGACAGGCTGGGGGACAGCAGGGACAGCAGCATCTTGGGATGGTGACAGGCTGGGGGACAGCAGGGACAGCAGCACCTTGGGATGGTGTCAGGCTGGGGGACAGCAGGGACAGCAGCATCTTGGGCAGTGACAGGCTGGGGGACAGCAGGGACAGCAGCATCTTGGGATGGTGACAGGCTGGGGGACAGCAGGGACAGCAGCATCTTGGGCAGTGACAGGCTGGGGGACAGCAGGGACAGCAGCATCTTGGGATGGTGACAGGCTGGGGGACAGCAGGGACAGCAGCATCTTGGGCAGTGACAGGCTGGGGGACAGCAGGGACAGCAGCATCTTGGGATGGTGTCAGGCTGGGGGACAGCAGGGACAGCAGCACCTTGGGATGGTGACAGGCTGGGGGACAGCAGGGACAGCAGCACCTTGGGATGGTGACAGGCTGGGGGACAGCAGGGACAGCAGCATCTTGGGATGGTGTCAGGCTGGGGGACAGCAGGGACAGCAGCACCTTGGGATGGTGTCAGGCTGGGGGACAGCAGGGACAGCAGCATCTTGGGATGGTGTCAGGCTGGGGGACAGCAGGGACAGCAGCATCTTGGGATGGTGTCAGGCTGGGGGACAGCAGGGACAGCAGCATCTTGGGATGGTGACAGGCTGGGGGACAGCAGGGACAGCAGCATCTTGGGATGGTGACAGGCTGGGGGACAGCAGGGACAGCAGCACCTTGGGATGGTGTCAGGCTGGGGGACAGCAGGGACAGCAGCACCTTGGGATGGTGACAGGCTGGGGGACAGCAGGGACAGCAGCATCTTGGGATGGTGTCAGGCTGGGGGACAGCAGGGACAGCAGCACCTTGGAGAAAAAAAGGTGGGGTTATTGACTGAATTTTGTCTTCAACATGTTTTACTCTGTGCATCAGAGAACTGGTTTATACTCTGCTTTCACTACTTAAGGTTTGGTA
The DNA here is from genome assembly GCF_036169615.1 of Heliangelus exortis. Classification (NCBI taxonomy): domain Eukaryota; kingdom Metazoa; phylum Chordata; class Aves; order Apodiformes; family Trochilidae; genus Heliangelus; species Heliangelus exortis. The sequence continues at coordinate 54,896 of NW_027285918.1, forward strand.
CAAGTGCTTTATTTGGAGTTCTGATAACTTTTTTTTGTTCTTCTAGAAGCCAATCAGAGCCAGTGAGTGGAACATCTGGAAGGCAGAGGGAGCCAGTGAGTGGAACATCAAAAGCTGTATGTAAAATCACAATCTCACACTTTCTATTGCAGCCTGCATTTACATCCAAACAATGTACCCTTGTATTAATTTCCCAAACACTAACTTAAAGTATTTTCCAATAAAACACAGTCTTTGTTGTAAAAACAATGTATTTGACTCAGCATAACAAAACTGTGAAATGCCATCATTTGCACAGGGTTGGTTTTTTTCCTAATTTTTGAAAATGTTACCAAAACCCACTGAGAATCTGTTATTGTTAAACTTGGTACTGCTTCTTACTTTTGACTCAAACAAATACTGAAGCCAACATATCCCAAACATTTTGAGGACATCTCTGTGCAGCTAAACAATTCCTTTTTGTGTCTGTAAATACCTGGGCATTTCTTCTTAAACCTGTATAACTGAGGTGTTGCCTTTTGTTTAAAGGCTCGACCCGGTTCTGGATTGGCACACGGTTGCTAAGCAACAGACGCTGAGGTGGGATGAGCAGCAAAGAGGATTTATTGAAGCTTGACACGGGTTTATATAGACATACCTAGGGCTTCAGTACGTCACTTCCGTCGTGTCACTGATTGGATGCTATTAGCATAGGGGGAGGGGCCCTGAGTTCCCGTTACAACGCGAGATCTTCCGTCCGCCTGGCCCTATCTCACCACATTTCCCCCCTCCCTATGCACAATTAAATAGGTTAAAAAATATAATCATAATAGTCTACTTATAAGGTGAGTTAGAAATGTGCCGTCTATAAATTAGTGTGATCTCAAAAATCATCATTTAGTGCAAATCTTAAAAATGTGCATATATAAAAACATATGTAAACATATATCCCATTACCCTGAGTTTAAAAAACTTTAAAGCACCATGAGTGAATGTAGGTTAGAATAAGTTAGTGGGGAATAGAGTAGAATTAGAGGTAGTGTGGGGCTATTGAGGTAGTAACATGCGAATGTATTCCTAGAGCAGCTGTTGGTGTTCTAGGAACAGAACGTTGACACTCTCAAGTCGATTTTTAACAAACGACACCAGTCCATTCAGAATACAGGGTCCAAAGATCAGTGTCACTATGAGTATTGCGATTGGACCTATCAAGGTTGATACCAAGGTGGTCAACCATGGAGATTGGTTAAACCATGATTCGAACCATCCCTGCTGGGCTTCCCTCTCTTTTTTCCGTAGAGCTAGTCTCTCTCTTAGTTTTGCCATGGAGTCTCTAACAGCTCCGGTGTGATCTGCGTAAAAACAGCACTCCTCCTTCAAGGCGGCACAAAGGCCTCCTTGATGCAAAAACAGAAGGTCTAAACCCCGTCTGTTCTGCACGACAACCTCGGAAAGTGAAGAGACAGACTGCTCTAGGAATGTCATTGATTTTTCAATTTTCTCCAGGTCCTCGTCGATGGCAAGTTGTAGCTGGGACAGGCCTCGCTGTTGAGTTGCCAGGGAGGCCACTCCCAGGCCGAGCAGCGTTGCTATGGTGACGGCTGTCAGCACCTCTCTTTTCTGCAGACTGATGCCCGTCTGTTCCCACTGATAGTACATATCCTCTTCTGGGTGGTACAGGACCCTGGGGGCAATCAAAATCTGAACACAGAAATCGTTAGCGAAGCCAAACCGTTTAAGGGATACACAGGGGGTTATTCCCAGTTGGTGGCAAATCCACATCCCTGGTGCAGATGGAATTGCCCACGCTCGGGTTTTATCGATCGCAACGACTTCTGTGCAGACAGAATCGTCCCAGTTAGCCAGGCCAGTATTGCCAAAACACACTCCTTTGCCCCTGACTTGGCTCAGGGTGATTCCCTTTCGTGGCGTGTCCCATTTACATTGGGTAGGGTCACTGTCGGATGTTGCGGCGAGCCTTTCTCTTCGGGGACTCGGCTCTTCTCCGGAGCTCTCTCGCCATCCCTCTCCTCAGGCGTCTTCATCTCTTCTCTTGTGTTTCTGCTTCTGGGAGTATGCCTTTTATTTTGCCCTTCAGCCCCGCCCATTTCCGGCTGGGGCAGGCCCTAATTATTGGGCACAGCTGGGCCTAAGCTCCCAGTTCATTATCGGCGACACCTGAGGACTTGTGGTTCTCTCTACATTTCCTCCCTTTTTGTTGTTTGTTGAAAAATAGCAATAATTTACAATTAATTTAACATTTCATTTTAAACATTTCATTTTTTTAAACATTTCATTATTTTTCAACATTTTTAACATTTCATTTTCAATAATTTAACATTTCATTATTTTTCAACATTTTTCATTACTTTGAGGAGGGAAAATTCGGGCTCTTTAGCCTCTGTTAGCAGGAGATGAGGTCTTAAAACACCAGCTCAGTTTTCGCTGGTACTCGCCACCTCGGGATGCCCAGCCATGCAGAGACTTCTCCGAGCATTCAGCGCACCAGTCTTATCGCGTGTCCCTGGGAGGCTCCGTTTCAGGACCGCATCGCGTGTCCCTGGGAGGCTCCGTTTCAGGACCGCATCGCGTGTCCCTGGGAGACTCCGTTTCAGGACCGCACTGACTTGATGCGCACTCAGAGCTCCGCTTCACCTTCAGCATTCCTCGGGCTTGAGTTCCGCGCACCAACTCACTGCGCCTTTCAAGCCTCATTCTTCTCTCCTGCCTGGCTCGCCATTCCGGGCTGTTGTATCTTGCTGTGCTGGGCTTCTACTCCGAGCTCTACACGCCACCTACAGCATTTAAGCCTGGCCTTGTGGAGCTTTTCCCGTGGTTGCGTATTTGGAGCTCTTTATAGAGCGTCCCGCACCAACGTGGTGGCTCCATCTGACGTGGTTGCGTATTTTGAAGCTCTTTATATCGCCTTCCGCATTTAAGCCTGGCTTTGTAGAGCTTCCTGCAACCAACGTGGTCGTGTAGAGCTTCTTATTTTACCTCAGCATTCACGGCTGCTGTTGTTGCCTGCATTCTCCACCAGATGTTGTGGCGAGCCTTCTCTCGGGGACACGGCTCTTCTCAGGAGCTCTCTTGCCATCCCTCTCCTGAGGCATCTTCATCTCCTGTCTTCTGCTTCTGGGAGCATGCCTTTTATTTTGCCCTTCAGCCCCACCCATTTCCGGCTGGGGCAGGCCCTAATTATTGGGCACAGCTGGGCCTAAGCTCCCAGTTCATTATCGGCGACACCTGAGGACTTGTGGTTCTCTCTACACCTCCCCACCCTGATAAAGAAAGGAGAGAGAAATAGGGAGAGAGACTTATAGGTATGAAACTAGACTACACAGCTTTAACGAAACAGTAATGATAAAGAGGAAAAATTACTAAATATACACAAATATATAGAAAAATGTTACTATGTTCCTCCCCCCTCCTCCCCAATAACTCTCCCGTCACCACCAAGGCATCAGGGCAGCCCTGGGAAAGTCCAGGCTGGACTCTTGGGGTCATCAGGCCAGGTTTAATCCCAGATCATTTATAGAGGTGATGGTGGGGTGATCATTGCCATCTTGGGTTCCTCCCTTGTTTTCCTTCAGTTTAAAGCCTTTTTAAAGCAGTTTAAAGAAGGAGCTGCAGTCATGGACAGTGTAGGGCAGCCTGCAGGAGAGGAGGCCAAGGGCTCTGGAAGGATGAAAGGCCCAACAGGGCCAAGGGCTTTGTCACCTCAGACATGGCAGCTGCCTCAACCACCAAGGTCTGCCAGGAGTCATTTTGTCCTGAGGCTCTGGACTTTCTTTCCCCTTCTTGGGGAGGTCAGGATGTGTCAGATTTTTTTTTTTTTTTTTATTACTTATTTTCATACTCCAATTTCCCCAGGAAGAGTCGGGCCCCACAAGTGAGGGATGGGCTCTGCCTTCCCATTTCCTGGAGTTCAGAGTTTAGCTTCATTGCTTCATTAATAAATAAATAATGAAAAATTCTTGGCTTCAGAGCCACCTTTACAGAGCCTTTGCCTCCCTGCAATCATGGCCTCCAGTGATCTGCTCTAACAAGGCCATGGGGAGGCTCTGGCAGCAGTGGCCCTCAGTGGGGCCAATCAATGCTTCAAGGTACTTTCAGGTTCCATTCTGACTTCTGGAGCAGTTTGTTCATTCACCTCTCAGCACCTGAGGATCATGGACTCAGCACCAAACACACCCTGGGGCTCACTGAAATACAGAGAGCACTAAAGGGCCGTGGCTCTCCATGGGATATTCTTGACATCATCAAGACTCATCACTGGTGAGGCTGCACCTCCAATCTGGGGTCAGCCCTGGGCCCCTCACAACAAGAAGGACATTGAGGGGCTGGAGCTGGGGACCCACACAGGTCTGGGACCACCCCTGGCACCTCCAGTGTCACCCGTGGCTTGCAGGGGAAGAGGAGGGAAAGGAGATTCCCCCTGGCACTGCCTGGGTGTCCAGTGGGAGAGTGGGAGAAGCAGAGGTTGTGTCTCGAGAGGGGAAGTGGCTGTGCTGGAAAGGAGGGAGGGAGGGGACATGAGCCATGACTTCAGTGTGTGTCCCATTGGGTTCCTGGGGAGCCCCAGGGAGAGCTGGAGGGAGCCCCGAGAGAGTTGAGCAAGTGGCCAAGTCTGGCGCTGGTCCTGTGCTGCTGGGCTGGGCTCCTGAGCCTGAGAGAGCTGCTGGCAAGCAGAGAGTGCTGCAGAGAGAGAGCTCTGGGCAGGAGCAGCTCCTCTGCAGAGCGCAGCAGGGCTGAGGGCACTGCCTGCAGGCAGCAGGGCAGGGCAGAGAGAGGAGGGAGAGAGAGGAGAAAGGCAGCCTGGGCTGGGAGGAGAGCTGAGAGCTGCCTGGGCTGGGGGAGAGAGAAATCTTCCCAGCCTCTGCCATGGTGAGTGTCTGGTGCAGGGCAGTGAAGCTGGTGCAGTGTCTGGAGGCATCTCCTAAAGCTGCAGAGCCAGAGCTGCTGGGAGCTGGAAGGGGGGAAGGGGCTGGAGGTGGAAGGGGAATTGTGAAGAGGAGGGAGGGGGTGTGTGCAGGCAGGGGTGGCCAGGGCTGTCCTTCAGAGCAGGGTCCTGCAGCCCAGGGGCTGTGTGCTGGGGCAGGGACTCTGCTGCCTGCCTGCCTGCCTGCCAGGGGCAGCTCTCAGCCTGCCCGGGGAGCTCCCTGGTGCTGGCAGAAGCTGTGGCTGGCAGGAGACAGGGAGCACAGGGCAGGCTCCTGGTGCTGCTGAGAGAGGGATGAATTGCTCAGGGCTGCTCACAGCTCCAGCTGATGCCCAGAAGATTTCTGAGGGGACTTTTCAGGAGTCCCTTCAGGGCAGGGCTTTCCTGCTCCACTCGGGGCTCTCCTCAGGCTTTGCTTCCACTTGTCTCTCCAGGGCATGAAAAGTTCTTTCTGCACTCTGCAGAAGACTCACAGACCCCAGTTCTCCTGAGCCCTTGTCTGAGCTGCTCCTGAGCCCCTGCACAGCCAGAGATGCCCCTGGACAGGTCCTGCTGCTGCCAGGAGGGGTCTGCAGGGCAGAGCTGAGCACTCAGGGGGTGGGATGGGGGCTGTGAGCACTGACAGGGAGGAGAGCTGGGGACAGAGAAAGAGCTGCAGGCAGCAGAGATGGGCAGGGATGGAGAGGGAGTTGCTGCCTGGAAGATGATGGCAGGGGGGATTCCTGCACCTCCCAGCCATCCCCTGCAGAGCTGCTGCCCTCCCTAGAGCTAAACCCTGCTCTCTGTCACACAGCACAGTCCTCCAGCCCTTCAGATCATGGGCACTGAATTCTGAGGATCCTTCCAGCAGCCCCCCCTCCCCACCAGAGAGGAGAAATGCTGGAGTCTCTGCCTGTGTCTCCCTGTCCCAACTCTCTTGGCAGCAGAACTTTGGCAGGTTCCCCTCTTGCCCCTGCTGCTGCTGCCCTTGTTCTTCCCCTTCTTTTTGCTGGGCTGGGGGGTGAGGATTTGGGTGCAGCTCAGACACTGATGCTGCAGGTCCTGTCCTGCTGCTGTGTCCATGGAGGAAAAGCATCCAAACCACCTGAGATTTGGGGCTGTGGGGACTGCAGGGTGCGGGGCTGGGGGTCAGCTCACCCTCCCATCAGGATACCCCCTCTTGAGGGTCTTTGCCTCTTTGTGCAGGTGAGAGCAGGACTGATGGACAGAGCGGCTGTCCTCACTCTGCACTAAGGGACAGTCCCTTTGCCTCTCAGCACCCTCAGGGTTTCACTTGCAGAGCAGCACAAATGCCAGGGGCTTCTGCATTAAAAGTTTCTTCATGGGTTTTTGAGAAATTTTTCCAGAGCAAACCATGCTTAATCCCATCACCTCTGCTCTGCAGTCTGGTGGTGCATTGGGGTGACAATGATGTACAGCTCCTGAATGTCATGAGAGGATTTAATCTGAGATCCCCTCCTGCTCCTTTTTACCAATTGCTGTAGAGAAGCACAGACCCCTCCTGCTCCTTTATGGACATTCAGCCAGGACAAGCCAGGGTGTTTGAAAGGGAAATTCCAAAGGTGTTCATGAAATGGGAGAAACTGTTTGTGTGTCTCTAGGAGAAATTTAAACATGTTTTTTTAAGCAACACTGCCCTAACTTCCTTTTTTTTTTCTTTTTTTCTTTTTTTTTTTTTTTTTTTTTTTTTTTTTTTCCACAAGAAGGTCTCTATCCATAGTGGCATCCAATGTCCAACAGCAGCTCCATCAGGCAGTTCCTCCTCCTGGCATTTGCAGAGAGGCGGGAGCTGCAGCTCTTGCACTTCTGGCTCTTCCTGGGCATCTACCTGGCTGCCCTCCTGGGCAACGGCCTCATCATCACCACCATCGCCTGTGACCACCACCTCCACACCCCCATGTACTTCTTCCTCCTCAACCTCTCCCTCCTCGACCTGGGATCCATCTCCACCACTCTGCCCAAAGCCATGGCCAATTCCCTCTGGGACAACACGGACATCTCCTACAAGGCATGTGCTGCACAGCTCTTCTTCTTTTTATTCTTCATTGGAGCAGAGTACTTTCTCCTGACGATCATGTCCTACGACCGCTACGTGGCCATCTGCAAACCCCTGCACTACGGGACCCTCCTGGGCAGCAGAGCTTGTGTCCACATGGCAGCAGCTGCCTGGGGCTCTGGGTTTCTCATTGCTCTGCTGCACACAGCCAATACATTTTCCCTGCCCCTCTGCCAGGGCAATGCCCTGGACCAGTTCTTCTGTGAAATCCCCCAGATCCTCAAGCTCTCCTGCTCACACTCCTACCTCAGGGAAGATTGGGTTAGTGTTGTTGCTTCCAGTTTATCTTTTGGCTGTTTTGTTTTCATCGTGGTGTCCTATGTGGAGATCTTCAGGGCTGTGCTGAGGATCCCCTCTGAGCAGGGAAGGCACAAAGCCTTTTCCACGTGCCTCCCTCACCTGGCCGTGGTCTCCCTGTTTGTCAGCACTGGCACCTTTGCCTACCTGAAGCCCCCCTCCATCACCTCCCCTTCCCTGGATCTGGTGGTGTCATTTCTGTACTCGGTGGTTCCTCCAGCAGTGAACCCCCTCATCTACAGCATGAGGAACAAGGAGCTCAAGGGTGCATTTTTAAAACTGATCACTAGATCTTTTTTAAAAGAGTTTAACTGCGTTACTTTTTTTGCAACTCAATCATAACGTAACTCAGTACACACCCAGCAAGCCATCAGCCATTTCTTTTCCAATTTATGCCCATATAGGAAATATTTTTTTTCTTTCTCATTATTTTCCTTTCCAGATTTTCTTTGACAACGAATCTTTCATTAAGAGCTGTGCTCTTTTGTTGTATTTAAATAGAATAAAGACCCTCCCGGTGTCTTTTTTTCTTGAGGCCCTTCCTTTGAGACCCTGTCTGGAGCTGCAGGGCAGTGCCTGTGTGCAGAGGTGGAGGGGAAAGAGTCCTGGCACAAGGGCACTGCCCGGGAGCACCAGCGCTTGATCTTTTCCAAGCTGTCCCCTTTCCAGCTCCACAGTCTCCTTCTGCACCCTTGGGTAAGGCCTGAGTGCTCTGGCAGCTTGGTCACAGCCCTGCGGTGTGACAGTCCTGTGCCCGCAGGCAGGGACAGGGCACGGGCACTGCTGGGACAGAGCTGGCCTCCAGAACAGCCCTTCCATCATCACAGGGGATCTCCTCAGCTCAGCTCTTCTTCCACACTTGCTCTCAAGAAGCTGCCCAAGGAGTCGACTCTGCAGAGATTGTTGCTCTGCTGCTTTCTCTGGGGGCTCCCTCTGATGCCATCGTGGTCCCGGGGCGGGGGGTTTGGGGACTTAGGTCTGGTTCCTTTGTCACTTCTTTGGTGTCCAGAGCCCTCAGGGATGGTGACTGTTGTGCAATAAAGACAGCCCATGGCAGTGGAATCAGGCAGGGCCCCTCTGAGCACCCTCCATGGGCACCCAAGAGCTTGTGTGGGAGGTGGTCAGTGTCAGTGAGCACCATCAGCTGGGTCTGCCTCCCAGCTTGACCAGCACAGCCCATGAACAGAGTCAGCCCTGGGCACCCCAGCCCCGTGCTCTGCAGAGCAGCACCCCCAGCTCGGGGCGGGGGGCAGCCTGGGGACAGGGTGCAGGGATGGGTGGCCAGGCCAGCCCAGAGGTGCTCAGCAGGGAGAAGGCTCTGTGGGAGCACAAACAGCACCAGCTCTTCCCAGGGGTGCCATGAAGGTCAGTGGCACAGACCGTGTCCTCAGGTCACTTCACCCGAGCACAGATCCTATAAGGAGAGGCTGAGGCAGCTGGGGGTGTTGAGGCTGGAGAAGAGGAGGCTCAGGGGAGACCTCATCACTCTCTACAACTCCCTGAAAGGAGGTTGGAGCCAGGGGGGGGTTTGGCTCTTTTCCCAGGCAACTCTCAGCAACACAAGAGGGCACAAGAGGTCTCAAGTTGTGCCAGGGGAGGTTTAGGTTGGACATTAGAAAGAATTTCTTTATGGAGAGGGTGATCAAACATTGGAATGAGCTGCCCAGGGAAGGGGTGGATTCTCCATCCCTGGAGATATTTAAAAGAGACTGAATATGGCACTCAGTGCCATGGACTGGGAACTGCAGTGGTAGTGGATCAAGGGTTGGACTTGATGATCCCTGAGGTCCCTTCCAACCCAGCCAATTCTATGATTCTATGATTCACCTGGACACTAACGTCCCCTGGGAAGCCACCTGAATGCAGCACTGGGATCTGCTTCCTTCAGCCAAGCTCCACCACCCTGTCCCAGCTGCTGGACACCGTCTCTGCCCATTGTGGCCTCAGTGCTATTTTATGAACCTTTGGCACCTTTGAGTGTTTCCTGCTGGTGGCCACATCTTGTCTTCAGTGCTGGGCTTGCTGTCACCTTCCCTGTAAAAGTCATGGACTGGAAGGTGTCTCCTGAGAGATCAACTGCAACTTGGATAGGGGCATTTCTGTCAGCCATGAAGGACAGGAAGGGGGATGGGGAGAATTACCTGCTGGTCAGCATCACCTCTGTCCCTGGGATGCTGATGGGGCCAATGCTCCTGCAGGGCACTCCAGGCAGATGAAGGAGAAAAAAGAGATTGCTGAAAGAATGAAAGAAGTGGGTTGGGGAAAGAAGGCCATGGGGTGGACCTGGACTTCAGTAAACCCTTTGACATCATCTACAATTTTCCCTTAATACCCAGAATTTTTGATGTCTGGATTGAAGACCTGGGGGATGTTGCGGGTGGGAAGTTCACGAGATGATAAGGGTCACATGAAATCAGTGATTCAAAGTCATCCTGGCAGACAGTGATGGTGCCTCAGTGACCAGCACTTGATCAAATGATATTCTCTCTCTTTATAATCCCCCTGTGGGATTGGACAAAAGGCACTTTCAGCCCCTTTGTGGATGAAGCCATGCTGGGTGAGCCCTTGAGAAACCTCATCTGGTTCATCCTTCCTTGAGCAGGGCACTCAGACAAGATGATGTTCAGAGGTCTCTTCCCAACTGGAGTATTCTGTGGCTCAATGAATATTTCACTCTTTGAAGACAGAAACAGGGAGAGGAAGAAGAGAAGAGAGACAGACAGAAGTAGAGCCCCAAAATATCTCATCTTGTCTGAGCACTGCTTCTGCATTTGTACTATTGGTAGGAACTTTGCTTTGGTGAGCTCTGAGACAAAACCTACAGACATAGTGACCAGTAACTTTTAAACCCATAAAGGAATAATTATAACTACTTTGTTTTAAGATGCTCTGATCAGATCTGTCATTATATCAGCCCTTTGTGCCCCACGTTGGGCCCAAATTAGGACTGTTGTGGCTGAACTCCAGCCAGACACTGAGCACCATGCAGCTCATTAACGTCCCTGTGTCATTCAGGTGGGGAAAACAATATGAAAACAAAGAAACAAACAAAAAACAATAGATTGAGAAATGAAAAGTTTTCTGGCTGAAGTAAAAGAGAGATAAATATTAATACTAATACTGATTCTAACACCAACACCATTACTAACAAAAAAAATCTTCAATTTGAGGCTAGACAAACCTTTCTCATCAGATTATCCCCTCTGGAAACGTAACCTCTCTAGAGGAGTTTGTGCCCAGCAGATGATTGCAGAGTGTATTTTATTGTATAGGAAACTTTCCCCTTCACTTTTTTCTGGCTGCAAAGAGGGAAACTCCTGCTGTGCCTGAGTGCAGCAGTTCTCTAAGGGAGATGGGTTGGGAGCTGGTGAAAAGGAGCTGTAACATCCAGCTGGCTGGCAGCTGGCACTCGTTCAGCACCTCCATGTGGCACTGTACTGCCAATCCCCAGCCCTTCTGTGACCCCCAGAGCAGTGCCAGGTGGGACAGCCTGACCTTTGCTTGGCCTCAGCTGGAGACTCTTTTCATTTGGATTCCCTGGCCCCCACCTCCCCCTTTCCCCTCTTCACTTGCAGAGCCCCCGGGCAAACCCAGCAATGCGGCGGGGCCAGGGCCGGTGGGAGGCACGGAGGGCACGGCCGGCACCCGTGAGGCAGTGGGAGTGGGTGTCCCCCCTTTTTGTGTTGAGTTTTCTTCCGAAGCCAGGACATTGTGTGTGTGCTGGGTGATGCCAAGAAGGAGCATTCCCTTTCTGAGGGGGAAATGCAAAGTGCAGCCTGCAGGGCGTTCTTGATGGCAGTGCAGAAAGCAGCTGCCGTAGGAAAGAGAGGCTGCTGCGGGCTTTTGGAAAGGGACACTTGTCATGCATTGCTCCTCCTGCCCCTAAGGGAAGGTGTCCTGCAGGCAGGGCAGGAACGGGCTCGCTGCCGCTGCCCCCATCCCCTCATTGTGTGACAGGACAATCGCTGCCAGCGCTCGGGGCTCCCCGCAGAGACCCCGATGATGCTGGTGCCATGCGGGGTGGGTGGGTGGGGATGAAGTGGCAGCGTGGGGACAGGAGGGAGCTGAGCGAGCAGCAGCTGCTGGATGGAGGGTACAAGTGGGGGCACTGACAAGGTGATGGAGGCAAATTATCCCAGAGGCTTCCCAGGGAGCCAATGAGAGCAATGTTGTGTTTGGGGAGGTGAGGAGCAATGTTCTCCATGGAGTGATGGATCTCAAAGGCTTTTCTTCACTGTCCAGGCCCCTTGCAGAGACACTTTGCAACAATACCAGTTGAATATACATTTCTAAACTGAAAACCAGCATCACTGAACTTTTCAATAATTTTTATTTGATGCTCTTTGTTATCTTCCTCCGCACTGGAACCTCTCCAATTAGCTCTGCAAGTCTTGAACACTAAAACTACCACAGGGTGACTCATGGCTGCTCAGTGCTGTAGTGGGCGCCATGGTGCCAGAGAGACTGAGCCCATGAGTACTGAGAGGAGACTGAAAAAAAAAAAAGGTTTAAAAAGTTAAAGCCAAAACAAAAACCCAAATAATTTTGAAGCATCTTGGAGTATTTATTGACCCCTTTGGGTCCCATTACTGGAAAAGCCTCCCCAGAGACTTGTTAGAGAAGGTCACTGGAGGCCATGATTGCAGGGAGACAAAGGTTCTGTAAAGGCGGCTCTGAAGCCACAGATTTTTCTTCATTCTTTGTTTATGTATTTATTTATTTATTTATTTTATGGATCAGTCAGGCCAAACTCTGAACCCCAGGCAATGGGAAGGCAGAGCCCATCCCTCACTTTTGGGTCAGAACATTTCCTGGGCCCAGTGAGGTGTGAAGATGAGCAACAAACACTGTAGGAAAAATGCAAACACCTCCTGGATACCTCAAGAAGGGGCAAGGAGCAAACCAAGTGCAGAGCCTCAACAGAAACTTCTGCCTGGTGGTGGTGATCCAGTGACCATTTCTAAAGTCACCTTTCCAGACACAGACTGTCCAGACAAAGGCCATTCCCATTCCTCTCCAATTGTCCCCTTCTCCTGCTCTTTGTTCATTCAGATGCCTCTCCCCTGGGTGCTGCTTTGAGCAGCAGGTTGTTCAAAGCTCGCCTGTCTTTCAGCAGCCTGATTGTCTCTTTAGCCACCTCTCTCATGATGATCACAGCTCTCTTTTCCCATCTGTCTCTCTAAACCATTTCTCCTCAGATTCTTCTTCACTTTCTCTGTGTGACTTTTCTTGGCTGGCACAAAGGAAAACTCCTGCTGTGCCCGTGTGCAGTCAGTTCTCTGAGGAGAGCAGGTGGGAGGTGGTGCAGTGGAGCTGTAACCTCCAGCTGCAGAGAGGAGAGGAGAAGTCTGATGCAAGGAGCAGGGATGGAAGTCCCAGGTGGGACAGGAAAGGAGTCGTGGGTTTGGGGGGGTGAGAAGTAAAGTTGCCCTCCCAGTGTCAGACCTGAGGGAGCTTCTGTCATCTCTTCTCTAAAATGAAAATCATGAGATGATTTTTAAAATGTGTTAACAAAAACCTTCGACAAACTATTTTCATTAGGCACAGTATGAAATATTCCTCCTTAACTGTAGAGTGAAAACCTCTCCAATTAGCTGTACAAGTCTGGAAGATGTGAAGAATATCCCTTGGAGAGCCATGGCCCTTTAGTGCTCTCTGTATTTCAAAGAGCCCCAGGGTGTGTTTGGTGCTGAGTCCATGATCCTCAGGTGCTGAGAGATGAATGAACAAACTGCTCCAGAAGTCAGAATGGAACCTGAAAGTACCTTGAAGCATTGATTGGCCCCACTGAGGGCCATTGCTGCCAGAGCCTCCCCATGGCCTTGTTAGAGCAGATCACTGGAGGCCATGATTGCTGGGAGGAAAAGGCTCTGTAAAGGTGGCTTTTATTTATTATTTTTCATTAAGCAGTGAGGCCAGACTCTGAACCCCAGGCAATGGGAAGGCAGAGCCCATCCCTCACTTGTGGGTCAGGATTCTTCCTGGAGACAGTGGGGTGTGAAGTTCAATTATGTCAGAAAATGTACAACGCCTCCCGGCTACCCCAAGATGGGATGAGGAGCAAACGACGTTTAAAGCCTCAAGAAAGAGTTTTTCCTGGTGGTGTTATACAGTGACCATTTCTAAAGTCACCTTTCCAGACAGGGAGTGTCCAAAAAAAGGGACAGGCTGAAGAGGTTGGCCCATGCAAACTTCATGAGGTTCAACAAGGACAAGCACAAGGTCCTGCAGCTGGGTTGGGGAAATCCCCAGCACAAATACAGGTTGGGCAGAGCATGGATTGAGAGCAGCCCTGAGGAGGAGGAGGACTTGGGGGTGCTGGTTGATGAGAAGCTCAGCACATCCTGGCAAGGTGTGCTGGCAGCCCAGGAAGCCAAGCATGTCCTGAGCTACACAAAAAGCAGCGTGGCCAGCAGGTCAGGGGAGGAGATTCTGCTCCTCTGCTCCACTCTGGTGAGACCCCCCTGCAGTGCTGGGACCAGTTCTGGAGCCCCAAGCACAAAGAGGACCTGGAGCTGTTAGAACAAGTCCAGAGGAGGCCACAAAAATGATCAGAGGCCTGATCATCAGGAGGTCTCTGGGACAACCTCCTGGTGTCATAGAGGTTGGTTTGGGGTAAGAGAAGGTTGCTCAGGATTTATTAACTTTGGTCTTGAAAAGCTGCAGGGATGGAGATGACAAAAACTCTGCAGGAGACGTCCTTAAGTGTCTTAATGAGGAACAGTTTTTTGAGGTTTTCCTCACTCTTTTCAGATGATGCCTCTTGGTCCTCACCCTCCCATCATGCATTACCCATATGTATACCATATGAGTTATCATAGAATCATAGAATATTCTGAGTTGGAAGGGACCCATCAGGATGATCAAGTCCAACTCCTGTCCTGTGTCCCCCGGGATCACACCATGAGCCTGAGAGCATCATCTAAACACTTCTTGAAGTCAGGCAGGTGCTGTGACCACTTCTCTGGGAGAGTGGTCATTGCTTGAAAGCAATGAGGTTGTTCTACTGCTCAACTGCCCTCTGGGTGAAAAACCTTTCCCTGATATCTAACCTAAACCTCCCATAATTCAGCATCCTATCATTTCCCAAAGTCATTGGGAGTCACAGGAGTGAAGAAATCAGAACCAGCCCCATCTCTTCACCTCGTGAGGATCCACAGACTGCCATGGGGTCTCCCCTCAGCCTCCTTTTCTCCCAAATGAACAGTCCAAGTGACCTCAGCTGCTTCTCATAAGTCATCTCATCTCCAGTTTGCCATCACCCAGGACCCCCAGGTCCCTCTCTGCTCTCCAGCCACTCGTTCCCCAGTCTGTACTTGCCACCAGGGTTGCCCCATCCCAGGTGCAGAATTCAGCACTTGCCCTTGTGCTTGGTGATTCAGCACTTGCTGAACTTGTGGTTCAGCACTTGTCCTTCCTCTGCCTGCTGATTGCCCAGCTCTCGAACCTGCCGAGGTCTCTCATCCACAAACTTGCTTCAGATTCCTTCCAGTCCTGCACCCAAGTCCCTGATGAAGATGTTGAAGAGGACTGGGCCAAGGATGGAGCCCTGCAGGAACCCACTAGTGACCGCTCACCAGCCTGATGTGACCCCATTCCCTGTCACTCTTTGTGCTCCACCTGTGAGCCAGTTGCTCACCCATCACATAGCACGGTTGTCCAGCTGTATGGTGGACATTTTATCCAGGAGGATGCTGTGAGAGACAGTACCAAAAGCCTTCCTAGGTCCAGAAATATTACATCCACGTGCTTCCCTTGATCAGCTAGGGGGGTTACCTTCTCATAAAAGATTTGACCCAGTAGGATCCCCAAGTCGTTCTCTGCAGGGCTGCTCTCAATCATTCATCTTCAAGTCTTTACTGACAGTGGGGATTTCCTCCTCCCAGGAACAGGACCTTACAGTTGGCCTTGTTGAACTTCATGAGGACTGCACAGACCTACGACTCAAATGTGTCCAGGTCCCCCTGGTTGTCATCCCTACCCTCAAGTGAATCAAGTGTGCCACTGAGCTTGGTGTCATCTGAAAACTTGCTGAGGAATCACTTGATCCCACAGTCCCTGTCTCTGATGAAGCTGTTAATTAGTACTGGGGACATACAATTCTATTTAGAAGTTATCTTTACAATCAGAAGGGACATCCTTCATTAATAGCATCCCCCTGGGCACTGATCCACTGACCAGAGCTGTCTGCATGAAGTCATCAGGCCATTTCCTTGCTCATCCAACTCTCCATCCATCAAACACATCTCCCTCCAATCTAGCCATGACAATGTTGTTGGGGGTCACCAAAAGTGACTTTAATATAGAAGTTTTAATGTTATAAGATGCAATGTCAAAGCTTGCTTTCTTACTGTGTGGAAGGGACATGTATGGGTTAAACATTGGAGTGGATGACATGGGCATCTGAGGCAATGATTTGTAGAGGGACACTGGAAATGGAGCCAGGACCAGGCTGGAGTGGTTTGCTCAGGGAAAAGAATGAGGAAGGTCCTCCTGTTGAGTCACAACAGTCAGAGTGAACCCTCTTGCTTTCTCATCTCCTTCTCCAGGACTCCAGGTGTTGCTGGATGCAACCCTTACACCAGAGGAATCTCGGAAAAAGGACATCAGGTAACGAAGCTACGTCTGGGTCCTTTATTTTTTTTAAAAAAAGGAACATAGATTTATTTCAAAAAGTTTCCTGAAGCCCCTGATTAACATCAGAAAGAAAGATACAGATCTAGAAATGGTATGAACAATGAGATTTATTTCTGCACAGCATAATTACTTGTAAAAGAGAAAAAAAAATAAAAATAAGCAACCACCTTAAAAAAGTCCCAGAAGGAAGGTTGAGCCTCTGATGAGACACATTAAGAATGATATAAGATACATTATCAGTGATATGCATAAGAAACTGGAATTTTATTACTTATGAAAACAATCCTGTCATGAGCTTAAACAAAGCACCTTTGAGCTCCTGGTTCCTCATGCTGTAGATGAGGGGGTTCACTGATGGAGGAACCACTGAGTACAGAAATGACACCACCAGATCCAGGGAAGGGGAGGAGATGGAGGGGGGCTTCAGGTAGGCAAAAGCTGCTGTGCTGATGAACAGGGAGACCACGGCCAGGTGAGGGAGGCACGTGGAAAAAGCTTTGTGCCTTCCCTGCTCAGAGGGGATCCTCAGCACAGCCCTGAAGATCTCCACATAGGACACCACGATGAAAACAAAACAGCCAAAAGCTAAACAGGAAGCAACAACACTAACCCAATCTTCCCTGAGGTAGGAGTGTGAGCAGGAGAGCTTGAGGATCTGGGGGATTTCACAGAAGAACTGGTCCAGGGCATTGCCCTGGCAGAGGGGCAGGGAAAATGTATTGGCTGTGTGCAGCAGAGCAGTGAGAAACCCAGAGCCCCAGGCAGCTGCTGCCATGTGGACACAAGCTCTGCTGCCCAGGAGGGTCCCGTAGTGCAGGGGTTTGCAGATGGCCACGGAGCGGTCGTAGGACATGATCGTCAGGAGAGAATATTCTGCTGAAATGAAAAAGGCAAAGAAGAAGAGCTGTGCAGCACATCCATTGTAGGAGATGTCCGTGTTGTGCCAGAGGGAATTGGCCATGGCTTTGGGCAGAGTGGTGGAGATGGATCCCAGGTCGAGGAGGGAGAGGTTGAGGAGGAAGAAGTACATGGGGGTGTGGAGGTGGTGGTCACAGGCGATGGTGGTGATGATGAGGCCGTTGCCCAGGAGGGCAGCCAGGTAGATGCCCAGGAAGAGCCAGAAGTGCAAGAGCTGCAGCTCCCGCCTCTCTGCAAATGCCAGGAGGAGGAAATTTGTGATGGAGCTGCTGTTGGACATTGGATTTCTCTGGGGTTATAGACCTATCAGCGAAGAAAATAAAAAGAGAAGTTGGGGCATTGTTACTTCAAAAAACATTACTTAATTTCTCCTAGATTCACATAAGCTGCTTCTCCCATTTCATGATCTCCTTTGCAAAGGGACATTTGTCCCTTTCCAAACACCCTGGGAGATCCTGGTTGAATGTCCATAAAGGAGTGGGAGGGATCAGTGCTACCCTACAGCAAATGCTAAAAAGGAGCAGGAGGGATCACAGGTTAAATCCACTCTTGTAGTGCAAGAGCTTTTCGACATTGTAACCACCTATGAGCCACCAGCCTGCAGAGCAGAGCTGAAAGGATTCAGGGTGAATTGCTCTGATATCCTTTCTCCCCAACAGTCATGAAGAAAATTTAAATGCAGAAGCCCTGCAATTTCTGCTGCACTGCAAATGAAAACTTGAGGGTGCTGAGAGGCAAAGGGACTGTCCCTTAGTGCAGAGTGAGGACAGCCGCTCTGTCCATCAGTCCTGCTCTCACCTGCACAAAGAGGCAAAGACCCTAAAGTTGGAGTATCCTGATGGGAGGGTGGACTGACCCCCAGCCTAATACCCTGCAGTCCACCTGCACTCAGGTGGTTTGGATGCTTTACTTCCATGGAAACAGAGACAGGAGAGGATCTGCAGCATAAAAGTCAGAGCTTCACCCAAGTCCTCAACCCCACCCCAACAAAAAGAAGGGGAAGAACAAGGGCAGCAGCAGCAGAGGCAAGAGGGGAACCTGCCAAAGTTCTGCTGCCAAGAGAGTCGGGACAGGGAGACACAGGCAGAGACTCCAGCATTTCTCCTCTCTGGTGGGGGGGCTGGCTGCTGGAAGGATGCTCAGAATTCAGTGCCCATGATCTGAAGGGCTGGGGGAATGTGCTGTGTGACAGAGAGCAGGGTTTAGCTCTAGGGAGGGCAGCAGCTCTGCAGGGGATGGCTGGGAGGTGCAGGAATCCCCCCTGCCATCATCTTCCAGGCAGCAGCTCCCTCTCCATCCCTGCCCATCTCTGCTGCCTGCAGCTCTTTCTCTGTCCCCAGCTCTCCTCCCTGTCAGTGCTCACAGCCCCCATCCCACCCCCTGAGTGCTCAGCTCTGCCCTGCAGACCCCTCCTGGCAGCAGCAGAACCTGTCCAGGGGTATCTCTGGCTACACAGGGGCTCAGGAGCAGCTCAGACAAGGGCTAAGGAGAACTGGGGTCTGTGAGCCTTCTGCAGAGTGCAGAAAGAGCTTTCCATGCCCTGGAGAGACAAGTGGAAGCAGAGCCTGAGGAGAGCCCAGAGTGGAGCAGGAAAGCCCTGCCCTGAAGGGACTCCTGAAAAGTCCCCTCAGAAATCTTCTGGGCAGCAGCTGGAGCCGTGAGCAGCCCTGAGCAATTCATCCCTCTCTCAGCAGCACCAGGAGCCTGCCCTGTGCTCCCTGTCTCCTGCCAGCCACAGCTTCTGCCAGCACCAGGGAGCTCCCCGGGCAGGCTGAGAGCTGCCCCTGGCAGGCAGGCAGGCAGGCAGCAGAGTCCCTGCCCCAGCACACAGCCCCTGGGCTGCAGGACCCTGCTCTGAAGGACAGCCCTGGCCACCCCTGCCTGCACACACCCCCTCCCTCCTCTTCACAATTCCCCTTCCACCTCCAGCCCCTTCCCCCCTTCCAGCTCCCAGCAGCTCTGGCTCTGCAGCTTTAGGAGATGCCTCCAGACACTGCACCAGCTTCACTGCCCTGCACCAGACACTCACAATGGCAGAAGCTGGGAAGGTTCTCCTCCACTCAGCTTCCACTCATGCCCTCCATCTTCACCCCCTTGAAGCTCTCTCTGCCTTGCTCATCTCCCCCAGATACCCTGGCAGTGCCCTCAGCCCTGCTGCGCTCTGCAGAGGAGCTGCTCCTGCCCAGAGCTGTCTCTCTGCAGCACTGCCCACTTGCCAGCAGCTCCCTCCATCCCAGGAGCCCAGCTCACAGCTGCCAGGAGCCCTCTGGGGGGTTGATGCTGAGCCCATGACAATTGCTCAAGAGGCAAGGAGAGGAAGCTGCAGAAGCTTCTTTCTCCACAAGCAAGTCCAAGGCAGAGTCCAAAGAAAGTTTCCAAAGTTTCTTGGCGTGTGCCTGGGTCCCCCTGAGGGACAGCCCTGAGAAAGCAGCGTCCCCTGCAGGGGGTGGGGGGAGCAGGAAGCAGGAGGCAGTGATGGCAGGTGGGGAAAAGGAAGGTGCAGGTGGCTCTGGTGCTGAGGAAGCCTGGCTGTGTGTCAGGACTGCAAAGGGCCCAGCCCTGAGCCCATTCCCCAAAGGTGCCAGCCCTGAGCCCCAGCCCCTGGCAAGGGAGGGAGATCCTGTCCCTCCCTCAGCCCTCAGGGCTCTCCTGGCACCACTGCCATGTGCAGATGGGCAATGCCAAGGGCAGGACTATGGCCCGGCACCTCCCAGCCAGCCTCCTGCACATGGACAAGGAGGCCCTGAGCCCCAGTGCTGCTGGAAGCTCCACTTGTCTCCCCATGGCCATCAGGGACAGAGACAAGAGCCAGCAGCAAAGGCATGGAGAGCTTGGCTCTGCCAAGTCTGCCTCCAGCTTTTCCACACCTTTGCCCTCTCTCATCTCCAGCACAGTCTGTCCTGGGCTGTCCCATCCCCTGTGCCTCTTGCCCTGCAGGCTCTGCTCCTTCACCCGCCTGCCCCACCTTGCTGTCCCCTTCCTCTCCTGACATCTCTGTGTCCTCCCTGCCTCTGCCTTGGCACACAGAGCCTTGGCCTGATCCAGGCTCCTGCTGGGGGATGTGCTGTTCCCCAGCATGGCCCTTGCACTGACATTTCTTTCTTCTGCTCTCCACTCCAGCCATCCCCAGCTGCACTTTGGGGAATTACTTCTTGCCCAAGCTGTTGCCCACTCTGAAGAAAAGCTCCACCATGCCCAAACCCACCCTTCAGGCACTCCCAGGATCCTCCTCTACTGCCCACACTCTCCACAGCACTGAGCCTTGACCATCAACCTCTGCAGACTGGCCATGGGCTTGGGGTCTCTAAACCCCATCTTGGGAGAGCTCTGAGATATCCCCATGTTAACTGAGCTGGCTGAAGGTCATATCATCATAGAATCACAGAATGACAGAATTTTTTGTTTGGAAGGGACCTCTCATGCTCATCCATTGCAACCCCACTGCAGTAATCAGGGACACCCTCAACTAGATCAGGTTGCTCTGAGCCACCTCAAGCCTGAACTGGAATATTTCCAGGACTGAGACCTCAACCACCTCACTGGTCAACATGTGACATTTTTTCCACTGCTCTCATGATGAAGAACTTGTTCCTAACATCCAATTGAAATCCACTCTTCTATAACTTAAATCCATTGCCTTTCATCCTATCAGTCCAGGCCCTTGCAAGCAGACCCTCCTCAGCCTCCCACTAGGAATCCTACAGGTACTGGAATATCCATTGTGCTACAGTCAGTACCACACAGGAGGATGAAAGAGGGGAAGGAGAAAACTTGTGTTGACACTGAGGGGATTCCACATCTCTGCAGTGGTAGATGTAGCTCTCAATACTGAGTAGGAAAGGAGAAGTCTGCCTTACAGAATATTCAGTACTCTGAGTGTGCAAACACAAAGAAGGTTCTCAGGAGCAGTCACCATTGATTTACTAAGGAGAAATCTTGCTTGACTCACCTGATATCCTTCTGCAAAGGGATGGCCAAATGGGCAGATGAAGGGAGAGCAGTGGATGTCATATACCTTGACTTCAGTAAAGCTTTAGACATTTTGTCCCATAACATCCTCATAAGATAACTCAAGAAATGAGGAACAGATGATTGGACTGTCAGGTGGATTGGTAACTGGCTGAACAACAGAGTTCAGAGGGTTGTGATGAGTGGCACAGAGTCAAGTTGGAGGCCTGTGGCCAGTGGTGTTCCCCAGGGATCAGTACTGGGTCCAGTTTTATTCAATCTCTTCATCAACGACCTGGATGAGGGGATGGAGTGTACCCTCAGCAAGTTCACTGATGATCCAAAACTGGGAAAGGTGGCTGAGACACCAGAAGCTCTCCATCAGATGTGGACAGGCTGGAGAGCTGGGCAAAGGTGAACTTCATCAAGTTCAATAAGGACAAGTGTAGAGTCCTACATCTGGGTAGGAATAACACCAACCACCAGTGCAGAGGAGGGGACATCCTGCTGGAAAAGAGCTCCACAGAGAAAAATCTGGAGTCCCAGGAGACACTAAATTCTCCATGGGTCAACAAGGGGCCCTCGTGGTCAAGAGGACCAATGGTGTCCTGGGGTGCATCAGGAAAAGTGTGTCCAAGAGATCTCGGGAGGTTTTCCTACCCCTCTACTCTGCCCTGTGAAACCACACCTGAAATACTGGATCCAGTTGTTCCAGGGGCAGGAATCTACTGGAGAGTGGGCAGGGGACAGAAAGGCATGGGGTGCACCTGGCCTTTAGCAAGCCCTTTGCCATGCTCTACCATTGTCCTGTTGTAGCCAGACTGGTGATGTCTGGATTGAAGAGGTGGGTGATGTGGTGGGTGGGAAGTTCACGAGATGATGAGGGTCACAGTGCCATCAGGGATCCAAAGTCCTCCTGGCAAGCAGTGACGGTGCCTCAGTGTCCAGAACTTGTGCCAACACTGTTTGCTGTCTTCATAATTGCCCTGTGGGGTGGGACAAAAGGCACTTTCAGCCCCTTGGTGCATGAAGCCACGCTGGGGAAGCCCTTGAGCAACATCATCTGGTTCATCCTGCCTTGAGCAGGGCACTCAGACAAGGAGATGCTCAGGGGTCTCTTCCAGCCTGAGGTATTCTGTGATTCAGAATGATCTGGAGGGTCATGGGAATGATCTGTAGGATCATGCAGCAGGAGGAGCACAGGAAGCTCACCCTGGAGCAGCTCCAAGAGACACTACTGCTGAGTGAGGCTGATGCTGTGGATGGGATTAAGAAGTGAGTTCCATTTAACCCTTCCAACCCATGTCAATGGAATGACAATGGTGTCCAGGCACCAGACCCTGCATCACAAAGCCCTGGTGGTGGCTGTGGAGACTCCCAGGCCTGGAACTGGCTGGGACTGTGTCACAGAACCATGGAATCATGGAATGGGTTGGGTTGGAAGGGTTAAAGATCATCTAGTTCCAACCCAACCCATTCCATGATTCCATGATCCCACTCAACTGAAGCCAACCCTGTCCCTGTCCCCATGGAACTCACTTCTTAATCCCACCCACAGCATCAGCCTCAGTCAGAGCTGGTGGACAGACAGATGAGTATCAGACAGCTGTGTGCCCAGGTGGTCAAGTAGGCCACCAACATCCTGGCTTGTATCAGGAACAGCATGGCCAGCAGGAATAGGGAAGTGATCGTGGCCATGGATAAAGACAGGAAACAGTGTTGGCACAAGTTCTGGACACTGAGGCACCGTCACTGCTTGCCAGGAGGACTTTGGATCCCTGATGGCACTGTGACCCTCATCATCTCGTGAACTTCCCACCCACCACATCACCCACCTCTTCAATCCAGACATCACCAGTCTGGCTACAACAGGACAATGGTAGAGCATGGCAAAGGGCTTGCTAAAGGCCAGGTGCACCCCATGCCTTTCTGTCCCCTGCCCACTCTGCTTCAGCAATCCCCTCTTTGTCCTTCACCTGCCTGGAACATTTCTCATTTCCATGGTTTTCCTTTTCTCCCAGTCCCAGGGTCAACAAGTATCTGTGTGTGCTGAGGGGGAGAGGCTGTGGTGTCTGCAGCAGGAGCAGCAGCAGCGTTGGCTTTCTCAACAGCAGCAGTGTCTGTGGGCAGCAGCTGCAAAGAAAGCAAAAGTACAAGGCTGAAAATTACCTTTATCCTGCCCCAAACCAGGACACACCTGGGTTGATTTTTAGCCGTACCTTACACTAAGCAGAGGTCTGCAGAAATAAAATGATATCCTCTTAACTTCAGAATGAGAGTGTGCTATGGTGTGACATAAAGAGATATTCCATAGATACAGGAAACACAAACCAGCAAATAGACTGGAAAACCTGCTGATGAGGTCCTTTGTTCCAGCTGCTGACCACCAAGGGATGGATGCTCTCTGCTTGGCTGTGGGACCCGCTGGGAACAGGACTCCCCCAGAGATTTCTCTGCAGGGACCAAATGCTTCCACCCAAAGTATTCAGGAGTGAATTCTTTTCTCCATAAGAGCCCTTCATGGCAAAGCTGTCTGTGCCTTAGAGCTTGCTGCCTGTTTCTTGAAGAGCTGCTCTCTCTGGGGATATCCAAATCCCTCTTTCTGTCTGACAAATAGGAAAGTCCTGTCCCCCTCTGCAGGATGTGTCTGTCGGGTGCTGGTCAGGCTGCAGAAGTCATTCTGTGCAGAGGCAGCACAAGTTTTGAGTGGATCCCCAAAGGGAGATGGTAAGATGAGTGTTTGCTGCTGTGAGTTGTGTCTGAAGGAAAGGGAGCAGATCAGAGGGCTCGGTGTGGAGCCCCGTGTGACAGCTCTAGAGCAGAGCTGCCATGAAGGCTCTTTTAGAATGAGGCTCTGAAACTTGAGTGGCATCAGGAAGCACTGGGAAGAAATCCACTGTCCATGTGCTTTCCTTAGGAAAATGAACCCTCTGGCCCACAGCATGGAACTGGAGCTGAGCTCTGGCACTCCAAACTGAGCCCTGCCAGACAGGCAGCAAAGGACATGAGCACATTGCTGGTGCCCAAGTGATTTCTGGAGCAGTCTTTCTACTTCCAAGGCCCTTTCTGCACTCTTGAAAAGCAGGCTATGGTTTTTGCTTCAGAAATATGAGGGCTTTTCATTTCCATTTCATAAAGCAGGTGTGCAGAAAATGGAAAAGGGTAAAGAGGAGCAGATTTGTTAACAGCAAGAAATAAGGGCGAGAGACTGATGAAAATTTTAAAACCAAAATCCAAATCAATTTATTGACAAAAATTACAAAAAAAGGAGAGGGTGGGGAGAGCAGGGGAGGGAAAAAAAGAAAAAAGAAGGAAATAGAGGGGAAAGGTGGAGGGGAAGGGTGGAGGGGAAAGGTGGAGGGGAAAGGTGGAGGGGAAAGGTGGAGGGGAAAGGTGGAGGGGAAAGGTGGAGGGGAAAGGTGGAGGGGAAAGGTGGAGGGGAAAGGTGGAGGGGAAAGGTGGAGGGGAAAGGTGGAGGGGAAAGGTGGAGGGGAAAGGTGGAGGGGAAAGGAGGAGGGGAAAGGAGGAGGGGAAAGGAGGAGGGGAA
The DNA here is from genome assembly GCF_036169615.1 of Heliangelus exortis. Classification (NCBI taxonomy): domain Eukaryota; kingdom Metazoa; phylum Chordata; class Aves; order Apodiformes; family Trochilidae; genus Heliangelus; species Heliangelus exortis. The sequence continues at coordinate 79,220 of NW_027285918.1, forward strand.
AGGAGGAGGGGAAAGGAGGAGGGGAAAGGTGGAGGGGAAAGGTGGAGGGGAAAGGTGGAGGGGAAAGGTGGAGGGGAAAGGTGGAGGGGAAAGGTGGAGGGGAAAGGTGGAGGGGAAAGGAGGAGGGGAAAGGAGGAGGGGAAAGGAGGAGGGGAAAGGAGGAGGGGAAAGGTGGAGGGGAAAGGTGGAGGGGAAAGGGGAAAGGAAAGGGGAGAGAAAAGGGGAGAGAAAAGGGGAGAGAAAAGGGGAGAGAAAAGGGGAGGGGAAAGAAGTAAGGTGAGTGGGGGAATGAGAGGGGAAGGGGAAAAAAGAAAGAGGGAGGGAAAAGGGGAAGAAAGGGGAAAAAGAAAGGGGAATAAGAAAAGGGGACAGAGAAAGGGGATGGAGAAAGAGAAAGGAGGAAAGGGGAAAGGGAAAAAGAGGGAAAGGGCGGAAGGGGAAAAGATGAAAAGGGGAAAAGGAAGGCAGGGGGGAAAGGGGGAAAGGAGGAAAGAAGAGAGGGAGAGGACTACCCAGGAGAGGAGTGGAGAGGAGAGGGGGAAGGGGAAGAAAGGGGAGAGTGAGGGAGAGGGAGAGAAAGGAGAGGGAGAGGGAAAGGGGGAGGCAACAGGAGAGGAGAGAAAAGGGAAAGGGGAGAGGGAGAGGACTACGCATCAAAAAACCACCAGGGAAGGGCAACAGGGCTGTCATCCATCCAACAGACTAAGAACATTTATTCAGACTGACAGAAACATATTTTCTTCTCTTCTGGTCCATCACAAGATATGGAATTTGCTCCAAAGATGTAGTTTAAAGTTCATCAGTGTCTGGGGAGAAAAGAGACAAGATTCCTGGTGTTACTTTTACAGGAGAGAGGGGCAAAGAGGTCACTGTCAGAACATTACGGCTACGAAGCCAGAGCTGAACACTCTCTGTGATTAAAAGCAGACAGCAACAGAAGGAAATTGGCTCAGGGGCTTCCTGCTTTGAAACAGCACCAGTCACTGCAAAGCTGTGACTCTGGAGTAATCAGTACAAAATAGGTGCAGTTCCTCCTGGGACATCTGGCCTCACATCACAGAACATGTTTGATGCCATGGATGACAAACATTCAACTCCCCTGACGACTGCCTGAACACTACTGAGTGATCTTTCCCTAAAGAAAGGAGAACTTTTGTCACTGATCAGCCTCTTCTTGCCTATTCAAATAAAAAGAGACTGCAACAGAGGAGCTACAAACACAAGCAATGAGTAAGGGAAAGCACAGACCAAGAACTGACAGCAGAGGGTGTGTGTTATGGGTCAGTGCTGAAGGCAATCACTGGAAACTTGGTTTGGTGGTTTTTTTCAGGCAGCTGCTTAAAGCTCTACAAAGCATTTTGTAAGCAGAAAGTTTCCATGTTCAAGTAAGAGTAAAGCTAGTAGAAAAAACCCTGTGCTTAGCACAGGAGCTAAACAGCTTTCAAGATGTTGTTTTCAAGAGTGAGGAGCAGTCATCTTTTTACTTACTCTAACATGACACATTACCATGTCCAGCTTCTTCAGAGACAAATTCATCCTGTTCCTGCCTGTACTAGAATTGTACAGAAAACACACCATTAACATTGTGCAATATTAACCTTCTAAAACATTCTTCCAATCCACACAAAACCAGGCAAAAACTCCAAGGGCCAAAGAAGTGAGGCCATAAACCAGCAGAGTGGAGGGAAGGGACCTCTCTCCAGGACTAAAGGGAGAGCAGTGACCAAATTCACAGCTCCTCCAGGAGTACCCCATAAAAACCCAAATGCCTCCTGCACACAGTGGATCTCCCACACTGAGGTATAAAGTGAGATTTGTGGCAGATTTATTTATTATAGTCATACATCCTAGATAAGAAAATTTAATTTAAAGCTTAGCTCGGAACATCCTATGGCATCATCTTTGGGTTTCTGGGCACTCCTGGAAAACAACCCTCAAAACCCAAACTTGTCACCCCTGGCACACCTAGATGTTGTGTTGGGATGAGGAGGAGTTACACCATGAGTAATCCCTGCAAATGAGTTGTAAGTTTAGGTTAAAAAGCACAACCTTGCATAGAGATGCTTTTCAGCAGTAGCTGAGGATGGGATTTCAAAATGTTTACCTTGTCTGCAGAAGAGGAAATCCTGTTCATCAATGGTTCTGCTCCTCTGGGTGAACTGGGGATGCTTCCTACTGGACTTCTGTTCAGAACCAGACTGGTGCCAGGATCTCCCAGGTGAGTTGAATGGTGAACTGGATTTGCAGCCACTTCCACGTGTGTTCTTTTATCTTCCACGAAGCTTTCTGTTGGCTTTTCCTATTTTTTTTATTCCATCAGTTCTGAAACATTCAGACACACACAAAAAATTATCTCTGGAAGGAACAGTAGAGGGGATTAGGAATGACCAAACCCATTTGACCTGATGGGTTTTGCAGAAGAGGAAATCCTGTTCACCAGTGGTTCTGCTCCAATGGGTGAACTGGGGATGCTTCCTACTGGACTTCTCTTCAGAACCAGACTGGTGCCAGGATGTCCCAGGTGAGGTGAATGGTGAACTGGATTTGCAGCCACTTCCACGTGTGTTCTTTTATCTTCCAGGAAGCTTTCTGTTGGCTTTTCCTATATTTTTTTTCCATCAGTTCTGAAACATTCAGACACACACAAAGAATTATCTCTGGCAGGAACAGTAGAGGGGATTAGGAATGACCAAACCCATTTGACCTGAGGGGTTTTGCAGAAGAAGAAATCCTGTCCATCAATGGTTCTGTTCCAATGGGTGAACTGGGGATGCTCCCTACTGGACTTGGACTTCTTTTCAGAACCAGACTGGTGCCAGGTGAGTTGAATGGTGAACTGGATTTGCTGCCACTTCCACGTGTGTTCTTTTATCTTCCACAAAGCTTTCTGTAGGCTTTTCCTATTTTTTTTTTTTTCCATCAGTTCTGAAATATTCAGACACAAAGAATTATCTCTGGCAGGAACCAGGAACAGTAGAGGGGATTAGGAATGACCAAACCCGACAGTCCCTCCTTTCCTCCAGCCACCCACCCAACTACCATCTCCCAAAGGAACCTTTTTTTTTGGCACTAGGAATACAAAGTTTTTCCCAGGGTAAAAGCATTGACAGCACTCCTGGAGTTCTTCCCCTTCTTCCCTCTTAAAGAAACTGAAAAATGAAGAATAAGGTGGTTATCTGACACAGGCAGGTATTCACCTCACTCAAACACTCTGGGGTTGAGAGGAAGAAAGAAATGGAATTTTAAAGCACTCTTCACATCACTATTCAGACAAAGAGCACACCAGTGTCTAATTACTCAACAGGACTAGTTCCTGTTTTCCAGAAAATAAAAATTAACAAAATGGGTACAGTGAGATCTTTAAATCTTTACTCTGCCTGGGACTGGTGGAATTTGCAGAAAAGAACTTTAACATTCCAATCAGTCTTCTGACCAGTTAATTAGCCCAACACAGCCACACAGAAGAAATTTAAATATGGCTGCACATCACAGAATAGAGAAGAGAAAGCTTAGTGGCTGAGATTGACTTTTTTGAGGAACAGGCAGCTCCCAAAAGACAGAATGCAGAAATGAACAGCAAAACACTGCTCAGAGCCTTCAACACTGCAAAAAGTCTATCCTTTACCTCCCTTTTTTTTACTTTTTCAGCCTCATACTTTAAGACTTGTTCTCTTAAACCAGCACACTTGGCCTTTAATTCCTTGTTCATCTTTTCCAGCGTGGAAACTTGCTTTTCAGCAGAGTTTGTGGAAAATGTCATTAAAGCATCCCTGTGCAGCAGCTGATGGAATAAATGGCCTTCCCTCTGGAGCTGGGCCAATGCCTCCTGTGTGGACAGAATCACAGAACCACAGAATCACTAAGGCTGGAAAAAACCTCTAGGATCCTCCAGTCCAACTGGGAAACCAACACCACTAAACCATGTCCCCAGAGTGGGAATAATGTGCTCCACTCTCCCCTGAGGTGTTACACAGGACCCTTCTGCCCAGCCCTGCCCCAGATGCCCAACACCAGCAGGATGCCTGCCCTATTCCCCTCATGAATGCCATCAGAAAAAATCTTTTTCAAATACTTCCTGGCATGGCCAAAAAAACATTTACAGAAGCAGGGATAACACCAAAAGTCACCAAATTTCAAAGTTTTTTGCATGAGCTTTCTCTTACAAAGGGGAAGACCAGGCATGTCTAATCACACACATCTGCCTGTTACAGACAAATCTCCCTCTTCCCTTCAATATGCATTTTGCATGGGGAAAAAGCATTTGACTGCTTTGTTTGTCTGCACAGCACAGCAGGAACAACACTGCTCAAAACTGAAGCAAACCAGCTGGAAACAAAGCAGCACTACAGCAAATATCCTGCATCTGGCAAGGATTTTTCCTCATCCTAAGAGGACTGTACCCAACTTCAAACAGTAACACAACTTTCCTCTGCAGGACTCTGCCATCACCATTAGTCACTTTCTGGTTACTTTTCTTTACCTTACTGTATAATCCAATTTACTCTATAATGCCACTTACCAGTCCAGACTCTAATGCAAAATATTTGGCTTCACATACCTGCACCCCAGAGCTGGCAGTGGCTTCCTTTAGGCCTCTGTTTTTGCTGCTGATGACGTATGGAAAGCAGATCCTGAGTGCTCACCTACAGGAAAAACAAGAGACTTTTACAACCAGCATGACTTAATGATACTTATTTACTCCTAGAGTGCATCTTGATTAATGGTGAGAACAATCTTAACACAAAACATCACATCCCCTCAAATTTATGACCAGCTAGAGAGAAAATGATCAGAATACACATTTCATGTGCATCTCTGTTAAATCCTTTCTTTGGTGGCATTTTACTTTCTTTTTATGTAAAAAGAAAGTTTATGAATATTAGCATGGCCACACATAATTCACTCCAGTGTCTTCAAGGTGCAGGATCTCTCTCTCAGATAAACTGTGTGCCATGCAGTAACGAGCAAGATGCTTCCAGCAATGCAAAGGGGGCCTCCTCCTCCTCCTCCTCCTCCTGCTCTGAGGCCTGAGGCTCCTCCACTGTTTCAGTAAAGATAGGTGTACAATATTTCTTCTGTCACTTGGTCAGTGTTCATTCAGGTCACACACAGCAACGTGCATGCAACTTGCTGCCACAAAACACTTGGTTCAGAGGGAGAACACAGCAAAAAAAGCAAGAAGGGCACTTCCTTGATACACACCACTGTTTGCAACACAAAGCCACAATTTCAGTTCTCAAAGAACGAATGAAAAAGAACAGGAATCCCACCAGGATTCACAAGTGAGGGAAAAAAATCAGTATCAGAAGTCCACACAATATTTGGTCATTTACTGTGCATTCATAGAGGAAGAATCTCAATCAGTATTAAACAAATCATTCCTCTCACCAGTCTTGTTCTCTGCAGTCCCTGTCAAAATACCAGGACTTTCATTAAAAATGTACTTGGGGACACATGCAGCAATTGCAGCCCACAATTCTTTCTTGAGTTCTTCCTGCTCCTGATTCTCCTCCATTTCTTCCTCCTCAGGTGACTCTTCCTAAAAGAGATCAAACCAAACAGCTGGAAAGAGCTGAAACAAGGACCTGCTTTGCCACCCACTGCCAGCTTGAAAAAGACTTTTCCTGCCTAAGACAGAAGGGAAACTTGGCTGAGCTTGCTTTTACAAGGCCTTCAGCTCTTCCATGGAAATCTGCAGCAGCAGAAAGAAATGCCTCCTGTCCTCAGTCTCAGCCCTGCTTCTGCACAGCCCCCAAGAAGCACTCCCTCACGCCAGCCCAGCTTCATTTCAGTTACAGCAAGCTCTCAGCTGCTCCTGGATCTCCCTCCTACCCTCCCCAGCCCCACCATGGCAACCTCCCTGTCCTTCACACAAAGTACCTGAGAACCACACAGAGATGTCCAGTGACCTTCCTCAGCTTTCTCCTTCTGCAGAGCTTCCAGCTCTGCCTGGAGACCTACACACCAGGGAAGAAGGGAGAGATGCAGTGGTTTTAGTTCACTCTGCTACGCCCCTGCTCTTTTTTTGAGGTTTTCTTTATTCACCAGGGACCTCCATTTCTAGAACAATCACATTGTCTTCAACCATATATGAATAGTAAATTAGAATGGATGTGAATAAAAGGAGTTATTTATTTATCTTGCAATTGGCACCTTGCCAGACTTACTCACAGGAGAGGAGTCACTGGGAATGTCTGGAAAATGAGCCAGCTAAGGGAGGAGCAGGAGGGAGGAAGGACTGGCCAGGGACAGAGGCTTAGGAGGTGATTAATATCTTTATTTGAACTATATGGCTTTTTTATTTTTCAAATGAAAAAGTACTTTGTTTTCAAAATTTACTTCTCTCACTTTCTAGAGTAAGAAAATAAATAAGAAAAAAAGCCAAACTACTTGGAAATTCTACTTGCAGAGCAGGACATCATGCAACCTTTTCCTTACCAGCTTTCCCGTACTCCAGGAAAATGTTCCATAACTCCAACAAGTTTGGCTTCTGCTCCTTCTTGACCTAAAGATTTATTTTAGAAAAAATGTTTCATTTCTAAACGCCCTAGTAGTCACAACAATAAACATTGTTTTCACATCAAATATTGAACAGGAAATATAATCAGGTTGTCTTTTTCATAGTGCTTAGGTGCTGCATTTATCTTACACTTGTAACTACACAAACACTCCTCACACACCCAACTCAGTGAGTATTCCACCCCAAAAGACTCTGCAGGCACCCTTCTGCAAAGTGCTTCCAAAACTATCTTTACATGCAGAACAGTTTCACTCATCTGATTTTTATCTTTCTATTCCTTGGTAAAATTCAGCTCTCACAGTTTCAGAATGCTTACTTGCAAAGGTGCAGAATGCAAGGCACTGTTAGCAGCACCAGACCTGATGCATAAATCAGCCTCTGCAAGTACACTTACCACAGTATCCCTAAATTTCAGTCTCACAGCAGAAAAATGCATCATTTCTATTTAAATCAATGCAAGAAAATGAGATCATGTCAAAACTAAAGATGCTGGCTGGCATCTCCAGCATTAGTGAGTGGGTTGAACTACCACACTCAAGTTCCCCATCACTACAGAATCCCAGCATCAGCAACAGATGCTGATCCAAATGAACAAGAAATAAAATAATGGGAGTGTGTACCTATGACTTTGGCCCCAAACCACAAATCTACTGCTTGCTCTGCCACAGCTACAGGTCTTTTTGCAAAAACTGACAGAAACAATGACAGAGAAAACAATGCTGCCTGGAACTGCAGTTTCTTTCAAGCCCACAGAAAACTTGCCTTCAAGAGATTTATTTTTCAAGGACACTTTTCCTGTAACTGCACCATACCTTAGGGCTAAAACAGATGGATTCTTCAGAATCACTCCAGGTATCATCATTCCCCTCCTCCTCAGAACTCCTTCAAAAACAAAGCAAAATGAGTGCTATGTCTCTTAAATCACCCCTCAAGCAAGTGGGAGGGGTTTGTAAAGTCTCACCTTATTGAGCCTCCTTCACAAAGGTCATCTGTGGCTGTTCAAAGATTCAATGACATGCTGACATTAGATTTGGCAAGCACACAATTAAACAGCACACACAAACATTTAACATGGACAACTCCACAGCTCATACAGAATGAAACTGGCCACAACTGGACCCAAATGGGTGTGGTGACTGCTGCAAGAGTCACACCTGAGGGTCGGCGTACGGATGGATGCACCTCTGTGCCTCCTGGAACACTCTGTGTGGCACCTGTGGGTGCAGCTCCCTCTGTTGTTATATTATTTAGAATACAAATCACTATCCACCTTCTCTACCCCTCCTGCTCAGTAACACCTGATATTTCAAGCCAACAAATGCTGGGGTTCTCTTATGACAGGTACCCAACACCCAATTCCCTGCTGACAGGGCTGTAACATTTGCCTCAGAGCAGCAGGGAGTGCTGCTTCTCTTGATTTGACCACAAGCACATGCAATGGATGTGGCACAAGGACTCCTCCCCAAAACATACACTTCAGAGGACCTCAGAAGGTCTCTCAGCATCACCCCAGCTTACCCTCTAACCCTCTGTTGCTGCAGCACAGCAAAGGGACTCTCATGATGTGCTTTGCAGTGCCAGCCAGACTGCACTCTTAATGCCAAGAAATGCTCCCTGAACACTCTCTGTGTCCATTTGCCACACAGTGCAGATATAACACACTTAAAAAAACTAAAAGAAGAACAGGTCCCAATCTAGAGTTATCTTCATTTATATTCAAAAATTCATTCTGTAGGACACAACCCTGTCAGTAGACATGGAGCACACAAATCACAACTGCCCTTACAGCCTGAGCTCCTCCATACTTAAGGATCCTACCTCCTCTGTCCACAGCAGGTGCACCCCACAGAAATGGAGCAGCTCCTGCGTCCTCAGCAGTGATGACTATGCTGGTATCTTCTGTATCACATGCAGGAGCTTCTCCTCTGTTCTCCTGGTCTGTTTTTGCTTCCATCTCTCCAGCAGCTCCTGCCCGCTCAGGAATTCGAAGTATCTTGAGTATGTTGTCACCTTGAGCATCCCCTGCAGGAGCTTCTGATGTGTTCTCCATTTTTGCCAGATATTGACTCAGACTGCACAGAGAAAGAAATAGAGCTGGTAAAAAGAACCACATCCTGGCATACACCATCCAGCACAACAGTTAACACCAACTTATTATCCACCCTACACATATTCCTACAAATTCTCAGCATTCTCATCACAATTTGTTAAGGGTAATTCACACAGAACTCACTGCAGGGCTCTTCCCCTAGAGATGCACATTGACACCTCCCAAGTTCCAAGCTCCTGCTTGGAACATTTTTTCAGTCTGCCTTTTAGGCACACATAACCACCTGAGAGAAGGAACCCCCACAGCTACAAAGCTGTGCATCAGAGCACTGAAGGGCTCTCAGTCAGATCTCCTCTGAAACAAAAGGCTGGTGGTTCCTGGGCACTGCAGTGCAAGTCAGCAAGGACAATGGTGCTGGGCTGGGCAGAGGCTTTACACGCCTGTCAGCTTGCCAAGTTCCTCCTCTGGCTACAGACACTTTGGAGAGTTCCTGCTGGGCAGACCTCAGCTCAGCAACAACACTTGAAAGATTCTCTAACACACAATCCTGGAGAGAAATTTCCCTCACCTTCCAAATTAACACTACACACAGTGTCTCAGTCCTAACCAAACACCAGGTGACAGAATTGCTCTGGTACCCCCCTCCACCCTCCCAAGGGAAGCTAAAAGGGGAACAGGGAAGAGAGACTTGAAGGTGTGAAAATAAGACCCAAACAGCTTTGCTCAAAGAGGAAGAGACAGGAACACGTGGGATGAGGAACAAATATCTGCAAGTCTATACCAAAGCCCATCTCCATGGTCACAGCTATAAGTGTCCCAGGGCCCCTTGCAGCAGGGCCGACTCAGGAGAGGGGTCCCCAGCTGCCCCCAGCACCTGATGGATTCGGATCTTGCCGAGCACGGGCGAGCTGATGACAAAACAGGAGCCTCTGCCCAAGAGCTCCCAGTGCAGCCCAGCAGCAGGGAAGAAGGGAGCAGGCAGGGACCAGGCTGCCCATCCTCTGGCCTTTCAGAGAGGCTGGCAGGAGATGGGAGGGAATCCTGAGCCCTGCCTCTTCCACCCCTCACGGCTCCCTCAGGCTGCTACACACCCTCTCTCTTGGGCACAGCAACCACACCCAGCAGAAGACATCACTGAGCACACCTTCAACACAGCTCTAAACACACCATTAAACCTTGGTGCTGCCACCAACAACATTCCAAAGCCACACTTTGGAATGAGAACTGACCACTTCTTCTAATCAGAAAGTTCAAAGGTTACCTCCAATACCCATGAAGATCAGCATAATCCTCAGCTGTGTTCCCATCAGTGTCTTCATGGGAAATATTGGCACCGTAAGAAAGGAGAACTTGGACCAAATTCAGCTGCCCAACAGAAGCAGCAATCATGAGTGGGGTTCTGAAAGATGCAAAACATCCTATCAAATGGATCCTTTGACACAGACACAGAAACATTCCTTTCATTCCTGCTTGCTCTCAGAAAAAGTCTTTTCCCCATTACATTCCAATGAACAAAAGAAAAAGCAGGGTCCAGTAGAAGCAACAGTAACATGGGAGAGGGAGTCAAAACAGCTGCGTGGGCAGACAGAGCTGCCACATGCACAACACTTCAGTGCACACGAGGCTGCTGTGCACGAGGTGGTTTCTCAAACTGAGGCACTGCTGCCAGGCTCATGACACATCTCCTGCCAGACAATGCCTCCTGGACATCCCCAGTGCAGAAAGCAGCCCCTGAGGTACCACAGCAGCCAAGCACACACTGCTTTCACACAGAACTCTCACAGAAACAGCTCCTTCCCAGTGCCCCCTGCTTTTGCTCAGAGCACATTCCCATGCTTCTCAGCAATCCAACAGAAAGAAGACCAACGGGACACATCTGGATAAACCCCTCACCTTTGATGCTGGTCTCGAGCATGCACATCAACTCCTGCTTTCAGGAGAATTTCTACTATCTCTTCCTGACCTTCAGAGACAGCAAGAGCTAGTGGGGTAAAGCCCTCCTGAAAAGTCAGAGAAAACATCATGCTAATAACCAAAGTCAAAAAAATCTGTAAAAGAAATACTGAAGTCACTTTCTGAAAGGACTTGCTGAAGAAACAGAAACATTTACCTTATTCTTGGCACGATGATCGACAAAATGCCTGAGTAACAGCCTCACGAGGTTTTTATCATGAGCCTGGATGGCCAGATGGAGGGCAGTGTGGCCATCGGTGTCGGTGAGATTTGGGTCGGCACCGTGCTCTAGCAGGAAAGCCACACAGTCTTCTTGATGAAACTGTACTGCCTGGGAACAACACACAAAAAAAGGGAAGACTTGCAAAATTCACATTTCACTCCATCACAGCTCACCCAGCTTCTGAGCACAGGGAAAGAAGAGCACCTGCAAAGATGATCTGACAGGTGCCTGTCCCACTCCAAATCCAACAGGCGTGTTTCCGCACAGCTCTGCGCACAGAGTCCTGCCAGACACCTCTCCTTTCATGCACACTCAATAAGCCCCTCTGCCAAGACCAGAACTTCTCTCACTCACCCTCATCAGGGGTGTTCTCCCAAAATTGTCAGCAGCATCCAACCGGCAGCGGTGCCTTACTAGAAATCTGACGACCTCTGTGTGGCCGTTTGCAGACGCCAGGTGGAGAGGTGTCCTGAGAATTAAACATGGGAGCTTAACACTGACAGACAAGGAAAGAACCAAAGCTGTGGCACCACCCAGCCCGGGGGACCCTGCCCAGACCCTGCTGCTCCTGCTCCTGCTGCTGCTGCTGCTGCTGCTGCTGCTGCTGCTGCAACCCCGCACACATCACCCACAGGGCAGGAGAGACCTGGGGAGGCCTCAGCAGCTGCAAGAGAACCCTGCAGGGAGAGCAGGGCCAAGCAGCAGCCCAGCACCTCCAGGAGCACTGGCGCCCACCCAGCAGCTCCCAGCACTGGAAAGCTCTCGAGTTCCCCCTCCCAGCTGACAGGGCACATCTTGCTTTGCAAGCAATCAGCTCCAAGGGGATCCCACACAAACCCTGCAGGGGGGATGCTCCCGCACGCCACCCGAGGTGTCCCAGCAGCGGCCCACAGCCCCTCACCGATTCTCCCTGTCGCGGCGGTCGATGCCCCAAATCTCCATCCACCGGCGCCAGCGCCTCAGCCAGGCCAGGTGGCCGCGGGCAGCCGCGCGGTGCAGCCTGCCCAGACCTTGCTGCTGAGGCTCAGGGGCGCCGGTGCCGGCAGCGGCAGCACCGCAGGGCTGCCCAGGAGCGCTGACAGAGCGGGACACCCGACGCTTCCTGCTGAATTTCTGCCCCATCTCAGCAGCTCTGGGGGCTGTGGCACGGGCACAGCCCCACGGGAGCAGCGGGAGGCAGCCGGCAGAGCCGGAGGGGTGGGGGTTAATGACAGGGGAAGGGCAAAGGCAGGGACAGGGCAGGGAAGAGACAGACGGGGACGAGGTGGATGACAGGGGAAAGGCAGGGACGAGGCAGGAGAAAAGAGCAAACCAACGGCAAGGACCAGGAGCAGCCAGAGAGACACAGCCCAGCACAGCTCAGCACAGGAGCCACAACGGCAGAGTCGCCCCTAACGGCAGTTGCCAGGGGCAACCGTGGGCGGGGCCGAACCACCTGCGGGGAGGGGGGGGGGAGAGAAGGGACTGAACCAATTCACGGGGGAGGGGAGGGGACTGAAGGAAAGGAAAAGGCTCCTTTAATCCTTAAACCTTGCATTGGTTTAAGCCTCAGCATTCATTCAGTGCCACTACAGGTGACAATGGTCCCTTAAGTACCTGAGAGAAGCTGAGAAGCTCTCCCCCACCTCTATGAGCCATACAAAGAACTGGTAAGTTCTGCTCCTGGAGAGGCTTTTTCATAACCAATTCAAAGGAGTTGATAGAGAGGGTAAAATAACCCTTCCTGTGTAACCAACTTCTTGTCTCTCACTTGTCATCTTGTCCTGGTTTGGGCCAGGATAAAGGTGATTTTCTGTTTTGTACTTTTGCTTTCAGCTAAGTCTCTTGTCAGTAGTTGCACTTGCTGAAATTAACAGCAAGTTAATTAAATGAATGGCAAACTAGCTTCCTCTGACTGCACAGAGCTCACTGCAAAAGTTCCACTGCCATTGCACAAGTACAGGGGGTTTCCCTAGACAAGTCTAACCCATAACTAGAGGGAAATGGATATCTAGAATTCTCCTGGCACAGTTAACACAAATGTTAACTGTCACCATGCCACATGTGTCACACCCAGCTACACAGAAAATCATCTCAAAGTTCCCTGCTGCAAACACATCCTCTGCAGGCCCCAGCACCAGCCTGACCTTCCACAGGCAGCCCAGCTTTTGAACAGCCAGCCTGAAATGAGCCACTAATGGCTGTAATTAGCCACCAACCACACCCCACACACAGCACTGACTCTTCCAATCATTTGTTTTGGCCTTATTCAAGGTAGCCTTGTGTAAGGAGATGTAAACTCTTCCCTTTCAGCTTTTGACAGATAGACTTTTCTCACAAACAGTTTATGTAAAAGCCACCATCTTACCTGGGGTAAGCACTTGCTGGACTGGAGCATCAGGAGAAACCTCTGCTGACAGGCTGGGCAGGTGTGTTCCTCAGACTCCAGTAATGCTCTTCTAATACCTGTGTGGAATTAGAATCATCAAAGTGGTTTTTAAAGAAAGGAGGGAAATTTTGGAGTTCTAATCACTCCTAAAAATACACATATGGTTAAAGGGTGAGTAGGATCTTGGGTGGAGAGCATGAGGATAAAAATGTTCAATAGTGTAAAAATTTCTAGTATGTACCAAATAACCACACGGTTTTGGTATTTCACTGTTGTAACATCTGAAGGTGGGGTTAGGCTGTGCCTTCACCTTTTATCTAGTCTTCTTCCCACTGTCCACTAGAGTTGAAGTCACCAACCTCAAGGTTAGGGAATAAAACAGTGATCAGGAAAACGTTCTGAGTTCTGAAGGATTAAATATTTAACTATTTAAATATTCAAATAGTGGTGTTTTGTTTTGTTTTTTTTTCTAGTCAGCAGTAAATCACCAGAGCGGTCTTATATAAGAGAAAGGGCTGTGGACAAGATAGTTTGACATCTAAGACTGTCAGCACCTGCACAATTACACACTCTGCTCATACTCCTCCCTCTGTGTGTAAAGGGCATTTAACCAGACACAGAAAAAGGGAAAAGAGCTTTCTGCTTCTTTTCCCCTTTCTGTAAGAAGCATCCTTCAGGATAAAGAGAACTGGAAACAAAGCAACTTTTTTATCTTGTGTTTCTGCTCTCAGAAGATGAGATGTGATTGTTTTGAATTAACAAACATGCAAGGAACACTTACATTCCTCACAATAACTGTTCCCAGAGCAGGGAATAAAAGCTGCATCAGTCAGGAGGGCTTTGCAAATAGCACACAAGAACTCATCAGGTATGGGATCATCAGAGAAAGAGGAGGATGAAGAGGATGGCTCTTTGGAGAGCAGACTGGAGGACATAAAGAAGCAATAGTGGATGGGCTGGGACATCTGAAAAGCTATTAGACAAACTTTTCTGTCAGAAATCATAGAATCATAGAATTGGCTTGGCTGGAAGTGACCTCAGAGATCATCATGTCCAACCCTTGATGATAGGAATGAGGGAGGTTTTTTTTTGCAGCAAAAAAAGCAAAACAATTACCAAATGGGCCACTGAGACATTTCACTTCACTGCTTGATATGAGCTGGAAATACATCAAGAGTAAATTCACTGAAGTGCTTTTTTTTGGTGGTGGTGGTTTTCACAGCTAAATCAGACACAGAAATGCACTCAACAGGCAGCTGAAAGAAACTCGACCCCCAAGTTACCTACAAATAGGACTGCGTGGGGGTACCAGATTTAGAATAAACAAGGTTTAATATTAAACTAGGTTTTATATTAAACAATATCTTTCTCCCAGTAACAAAAGAGAGAATTTTGGTCCCTTGTAACAGGCACTGGGGCCACAAAGTGAGCACCTTATCCTACTGCAGATTTTCCTCTCAGAATTACAGGATGTTGGGACACCTGAAACACCCCAGGCGTGTGTGGCAAAGCTACTGGCTGCCTTTTCCTTGTGAAAATAGGGACAGAAGAGGGAAAAAATATTCCAGCACACTCCACCTCCAACCACCAGCCAACCACCACAGGTATTCTTACCTCTAAAACTCCTGCTCCACAATGACAGGCAGCAACCCCGCTTCTTCCCGTGACACTCCACTCCTCCTCAGAGCCAGGGACTGCAGGAAGGCTCAGCCAGGGCTGATCTCCTCCCCCCTGGGAACAGCTCCCTGAGCTGACACACAACCCCATCTCCATGCTGGCAGGAATGGGTGCCTGAGGGCTTTCCCTTGCTGTGGCCTCTGCAATGAGGCAATGAGCACTTCCCAGAGGAGACTGAGGCAAACAAGTCCTGGAGAACCTCAGCATTCTCAATATCCTGTGGAGCTAGGTCTGACATTTCCTTTAGGAGAGGGCCTCCATTTTCCTTGCTTCTCCTTTTATTCCCACCTAGGTACCTCTCAAAGCTTTTCTTATTGCTCTTTCCATCCCTGGCAGGATTCAATTCTACCTGGGATGGATGTGGCTCTCCTGCCCTGCTCCCCAGCTGCTCCAACCACCTCTCTACTCCTCCCAGGGTACCTGCCCTTGCTTCCCTCCCCCCCTCTGCATGCTTCCTCCTTCAGTTTGAGGGCTTTTAGGAGCTGCTGGCTCATCCCCGCCACCCTCCTGGAGTTTTTCCCCAGCTGCGGGATGGGGAGTGTGGGGAAACTGCAGCTGCCAGCATGGGCCGGGAACCAAGATGGCCGCCGGGCAGCCCCCTGCATGGCCCGGGACTACAGCTCCCAGCATGGCCCGGGACTACAGCTCCCAGCATGGCCCGGGACTACAGCTCCCAGCATGCCCCGGGGCGCTCCTCCTCTCCTGCTGCCTGAGCCCGCCCGACCCCGGGGCTGCCCCGGCCCCGGCCCAGCTGGGAGGGGGAGCAGGAGGAAGGGGATCTGGGCAGGGAGAGAAGGCAGGAAAAAGAGTGGTGAGGAGCGGGAAAGAGGTGGAGGGGAAGGGGGCAAAGAGGGAGGGAGGGAGGGAGAGGAGAAGGGCGGGAAGGAGGAGAGAGGGGGGATGGAGAGAGAGCGGGCCAGGGGCCTGAGAGAGACAGAAAAGGCCCCAGGAGAGGGGAGTGACAGAGGGGTGGGAGAGGGAGCAGGAGAGAGGGGAAAGGGCGAGGGGAGAGGAAGGGAGAGGGGAGGGAGAGGCAGGAAAGGGGAGAGGCTGCAGGAGAGAGAGGGACAATAAGGCCAGGAGAGGAGAGGGAGAGAAAGATGTGGAGAGAGAGAGAGAGAGAGAGAGAGAAAGAGCAATGGCTCTGAGAGCAGGCAGGGAGGAATGTGTTCTGAATGGTCTTTTCTTGTGCAGGATGAAAGGTTGTTTTCATTTTTAGGGTTTGATTAGGGACCCTTGGTTTGTGTACCTGGTATTTTCGGGTTGGTTTTTTTTGTTGTTGTGCTGGATTGTGTTGTGTTTTCTGTCTTGAAACCATCATTTCTGGTCTGACACCTCTACAGCAGGTAGGGCAGTGTGACTGATGGTGTGGTCTTGCATATTTCTAGGGAGTCAGTGGAAATGTGTGGCTGGAGCCTTCTGCATCACTTACCCTTTGATTTCTTGAGTGTAAATCTTGCAGTGTTTTTGCTGAGGTGCAAAAATGAAATGGGAGAGCAGATCTTCCTCACTCACACACACACACACACACACACACACACACACACACTCACACACACACACAGCTTCCCCCATCTGAAGATGAACAGCCCAAATCTCTGGGGCTGTGTTCTTTTATTAAACGTGTGTCAGACCTCCAGCCCCAGGGGACTTGTGTGCAGAGAATGGCTGCATGGGCCTGGGGCTTGACCATCATCACCTGGAAGGGAAAAAGGAAAAAAACCCAGGGGGGACTTGTTCCCAAGTCTGTTTCTTTCTATATTCTCTTGCAGCAAGGGACACTCAGACACCCTGAGCCATCCCCTCCCTTCACTGGCCCTGTGACCACCAAGCCCACTGCATCTCCCCCAGGCTGTCCTGTCATGGCTGGCTGCTGACAGGAGGGGACACGGGGAGGTGGCAGCCTGGGGGTGACACGGGGGACATGGGATGGTGAGGGTCTGGGAGAGTGAAAGGACATTGGGCAGTGATGGGCCCAGGGCTGCTGGGGGAGCCATGGCAGAGCCAGGGGGCTGCTGGGGGTTGGCACTGGGTAGTGAAGGGCTGGGGGTGATGGGACACTGGGCAGTGACAGGCTGGGGGACAGCAGGGACAGCAGCATCTTGGGATGGTGACAGGCTGGGGGACAGCAGGGACAGCAGCATCTTGGGCAGTGACAGGCTGGGGGACAGCAGGGACAGCAGCACCTTGGGATGGTGTCAGGCTGGGGGACAGCAGGGACAGCAGCATCTTGGGCAGTGACAGGCTGGGGGACAGCAGGGACAGCAGCATCTTGGGATGGTGACAGGCTGGGGGACAGCAGGAACAGCAGCACCTTGGGATGGTGTCAGGCTGGGGGACAGTAGGAACAGCAGCATCTTGGAGAAAAAAAGGTGGGGTTAGTGACTGAATTTTGTCTTCAACATGTTTTACTCTGTGCATCAGGGAACTGGTTTATACTCTGCTTTCACTACTTAAGGTTTGGTACAAGTGCTTTATTTGGAGTTCTGATCACCTTTTTTTGTTCTTCTAGAAGCCAATCAGAGCCAGTGAGTGGAACATCTGGAAGGCAGAGGGAGCCAGTGAGTGGAACATCAAAAGCTGTATGTAAAATCACAATCTCACACTTTCTATTGCAGCCTGCATTTACATCCAAACAATGTACCCTTGTATTAATTTCCCAAACACTAACTTAAAGTATTTTCCAATAAAACACAGTCTTTGTTGTAAAAACAATGTATTTGACTCAGCATAACAAAACTGTGTAATGCCATCATTTGCACAGGGTTGGTTTTTTTCCTGATTTTTGAAAATGTTACCAAAACCCACTGAGAATCTGTTGTTGTTAAACTTGGTACTGCTTCTTACTTTTGACTCAAACAAATACTGAAGCCAACATATCCCAGACATTTTGAGGACATCTCTGTGCAGCTAAACAATTCCTTTTTGTGTCTGTAAATACCTGGGCATTTCTTCTTAAACCTGTATAACTGAGGTGAAATTGTTTGGGCCCCTCTGAGTACATAAATGTCTTCAATAGCTTGCTGTCAGGTTTGGACTGCTTCCATTTCCCAAAGGTTCAGCCTTTCTTCAGGATACCACCACTTGGAACTGACACTGGGAAACAGGGCAGCATTTTTCTACAGCTTTGCAAACACTGTCCTGCTGCTGCTAAAATACAAATAAGGAACACAAGGAAATACCTGACTGGTAATGCTCTAGATGTTGATTTGCCTCCTGGGGTGGAATGTGATGTGTAACTGCATTTCAAAAGAGTCCTTCCAGTATAAAAATCACTAAGTTGTGGGATGGTTTGTTTTTTTTTCATCCTGATTTTAGGTATAACTGCATTTTCCTCACTAGAATGGGGTGAGGCATTACACTAACCCAGAGCTGTGGGGTCTGAGCACTTGAGAAGCTGTTAGGAGATCTGAATGTAGAAATTCATCAAGTGTGTCTCTGTGTCCTGTGCAGAATACAGCCTGTGCTGGTCATGGAGTGGTGTGTCATATTTCAACATGAAAACTTGTTGCCTGTAGGTCTGAAACCACTCAGTCTGAATCTGTCATCAGCAATGCTGTCACTGATCAGTTTGAATTCCTTTCTGCACATGAATGTCTCTCTCTGTGAGTGTGAGGTAGTGTAGCTGGCCCAGGGACCCTGGTAGTTCCCACAGTGCATTTATCCAAACCACATTCATGGCATTTGCTCTAATTCAGATGGGGTTTTATTTCTTGAAAACAGGTATGTTAAACCCTTTCATTATTTTTGGGGGAACAGATCAGTGACTCCTCTGCACTTGTTTCTCTGTCCCAGCCTATTGAGGTATATGGAAATTCTTGTCAAATACTTAAAAACAAAACCCAAGAGTCTTTGCTTTGTTCTTTTAAATCTTCTGCTGTGATCTGTAGCTGGATACCCATTGAGATGTGAACCAAACTTTGATTTTTAAGAATATGAAGCCATTGGTTGAAGTTTACAAAATGTTTCCATTTGGATCCTGTCCTACAGAGGGTTGTTCCCAGGCTGGGAAGACAGGAGGGGAGTAGCTGATCAGCCTCAGTGTAACCCTGCAGTATTGCTCAGCTTCAGGACACAAGGAAGCCCTTCAGAAGCTGTTCCCCATCTCTGAGGCATTTTGTTAATTTTGTGTTGGAAACCCAATGTTTGCAGAGTAATTGAGTTGTCAGTAAGTCCTGGACATTTCAGTGGGTCTGCAGCAGTTAAATGAGGAGTGTTTGTGTAACAGGGACAACTGCTGTGTTGTGCTGTGGAACTGCTGGCACGTTTGCTCAGCAAGGTGCAAGTTTGTCTGGGAAAGCAGCAGTGATTGCCCTTTGTGAAAAGGCACAGTGCTCACCAGTGAAATGACTGCTCCTGAAAGTTCCAAAGATCAGAGAAGGCCTAATGCACAGGAGCTGGTTCTTGCTTCTGAAAAGGTAGCTTGGAGTTCCTGCCCAAGAAAATCTTTTCCTAATGGAAACTCCATGGCTTTCTCTCTGCAGAAAGTAAACAGTGCAGAGTTAGGGAAAAAAAGAAGAGTCAGTTTGGAAGGTAGCCACCCAAAGAAATTGATCTGTATTAGTGCTGTCTCTAAACGTGTACTTGGTGATGTAAACTCATCTGAAGTTTTATCCTAAAATGGGAACAAAGGGAAATCCTCGAGCAGCTCCAAGAGACACCACTGCTGAGTGAGGCTGATGCTGTGGATGGGATTAAGAAGTGAGTTCCATGGGGACAGGGGCAGGGTTGGCTTCAGTTGAGTGGGATCATGGAATCCTGGAATGGGTTGGGTTGGAACTAGATGATCTTTAACCCTTCCAACCCAACCCATTCCATGATTCCATTGTTCTGTGACACAGTCCCAGCCAGTTCCAGGCCTGGGAGTCTCCACAGCCACCACCAGGGCTTTGTGATGCAGGGCCTGGTGCCTGGACACCATTGTCATGGGGGTCTCCATGGTGACCCTGGGGGTATAGAAGGGGTGTGGAGACCTGGGGTGCCCATATCTGGGAGAGCACCTCCCTCAGGAGTCAGCAGCTGCCCTGGGTGACCATGGAATGTCTGTGGCAGAAAATGCCCAAGATGTCCATGGAGAAGGAGGTGGAAGCCTGCTGCCAGCCCTCCACAAGACCCCAAGGTCAGTGACTGAAGGAAGGGCCAGAGCAGAAGTTCCCCTGCAGGCTGTGGGGAGAGGGCAGCTGTCCCCTGCAGCCCATGGAGGAGCACTGAGGGGCAGATGTGAACCTGCAGCCCATGGAGGAACACTCTGTACCAGGGTGATGTCAATTATTAACTGAAATACATAAAATTTTAGAAAAATGTCACATTTGAGCAGCGTGAGCATGGCTGGGGCAAGGGTCAGGAAGGTGAGATGGCTCTTGTCTCTCTGTGTCTAGATTTCCTTCTTTTCCTTTCCAGCAGGGCTGTTCCATGCCAGCTGTGCAGTTGAGTTTCCAGCCCCTCAGTCTCTCTCCCTTCTCCTCTCTCCTTTCCCCAGAGGGGAAGGTGTCTCTGCTGTCTGAAGGTGTCCTGGTTTCATCCCAGATCAGTTGTAGTGGTGATGGTGGGGTGATCATTGCCACCTTGGATCCCTCCCTGCAGGTCCTTCAGTTGAAAGCCCCCCTCCCCAAGCTGACCAGTGGGTACTGACGTGCCACTTCCAGGCTCCACTCTAGTAAGCCCAGTTTTATCTATCCAACCCCCCTGCCATGGGCAGGGACACCTCCCACTAGATCAGGTTGCTCAAAGCTCCATCCAGCCTGACCTTAAAAACTTCCAGGGATGGGGCTTCCACCACCTCTCTGGGCAACACGTGCCAGTGTCTCACTACCCTCGTGGGGAAGAACTTCTTCCTAGTATCTGATCTAAACCTACTGTCCTCTAATCTGAATCCATTCCCCCCTGTGCTATCACTACCTGACATCCTAAAGTCCCTCACCAGCTTTCCTGTAGCCCTCTTCAGGTACTGGAAGGCTGAGGTCTGCTCAGAGCCTTCTCCTCTCCAGATTGAATAACCCCAAGTCTCTCCATCTGTCTTCATAGGAGAGGTGCTCCAGCCCTCTGATCATCCTTGTGGCCACACTTTGGGTGCAGCCATCAAGGCAGTTCTTTATCTGCCCAGTGGTCCATCCATCCATCCATCCATCCAACGCATCTTTTACCAGATTGGAGACCAGGATCTTGTGTGGGACAGTGTCAAAGGCTTTGCTCAGGTCCAGGTAGCTGACCTTGGTGTCTCTTCCCTTGTCTATTGGTGCTGTGATATTCCCATAGAAGGGCCCCAAGGTTTGTCAGGCACGGTTTCCCCCTGAGGAAGCTGTGTTGATTATACCAAATCACCTCTTCATTTTTCTTCTGCTCCAGCAGTGCCTCCAGGAGGATCTGCTCCATGACCTTATGTGGTACAGAGGTGTAAATGACCAGTCTGGAGTTCCCTGGATCTTCCTTCTTTCCCTTTTTGAACATGGGGTTTATGTTTCCCACAGATCATTCCCATGACCCTCCAGATCATTCTGAATCACAGAATACCTCAGGCTGGAAGAGACCCCTGAGCATCTCCTTGTCTGAGTGCCCTGCTCAAGGCAAGATGAACCAGATGAGGTTGCTCAAGGGCTTCCCCAGCGTGGCTTCATCCACCAAGGGGCTGAAAGTGTCTTTTGTCCCATCCCACAGGGGGATTATAAAGACAGCAAACAGTGTTGGCACAAGTTCTGGACACTGAGGCACCATCACTGCTTGCCAGGAGGACTTTTGCCAGTTCACCTTTGCCCAGCTCTCCAGCCTGTCCAGATCCCATGGAGAGCTTCTGGTGTCTCAGCCACCTCTCACAGCTTGGATCATCAGTGAACTTGCTGAGGGTACACTCCATCCCCTCATCCAGGTCATTGATGAAGAGATTGAACAAAACTGGACCCAGTACTGATCCCTGGGGAACACCACTGGACACAGGCCTCCAACTTGACTCTGTGTCACTCATCTCAACCTTCTTAACTCTGTTGTTGAGCCAGTTACCAATCCACCTGACAGTCCAATCATCTGTTCCACATTTCCTGAGTTTTGTTATGAGGATGTTATGGGAGACAGTGTCTAAAGCTTTGCTGAAGTCAAGGTATATGACATCCAGTGCTCTCCCTTCATCTGCCCATTTGGCCATCCCTTTGCAGAAGGATACCAAGCAAGATTTCTCCTTAGTAAATCAATGTTGGCTGCTCCTGAGAACCTTCTTTGTGTTTGCACACGCAGAGTACTGAATATTCTGTAAGGCAGACTTCTCCTTTCCTACTCAGTGTTGAGAGCTACACCTACCACTGCAGAGATGTGGAATCCCCTCTGTGTCAACAGAAGGTTTCTCCTTCCCCTCTTTCATCCTCCTGTGTGGTACTGACTGTAGCACAATGGACATTTCAGTACCTGTAGGATTCCTAGTGGAAGGCTGAGGAGGGGCTGCTTGCAAGGGCCTGGACTGATAGGATGAAAGGCAATGGGTTTAATTTAGAGAGGAGTTTATTTGGACTGGATGTAGGGAAAAAGTTCTTCATCATGAGAGTAGTGGAAAAAATGTCACATGTTGACCAGTGAGGTGGTTGAGGTCTAATCCCTGGAAATATTCCAGTTCAGGCTTGAGGTGGCTCAGAGCAACCTGATCTAGTTGAGAGTGTCCCTGATTACTGCAGGGGGGTTGCAATGGATGAGCATGAGAGGTCCCTTCCAAAAAAAAAAATAAATTCTGTGATTCTGTGATTCAGAATATGTGATTCAGATATGACCTTCAGCCATCTGAGGTACCATGGGGATATCTCAGAGCTCTCCCAAGATGGGGTTTGGAGGCACCAAGCCCATGGCCAGTGTGCAGAGGTTGATGGTCAAGGCTAAGAGCTGTGGGGACTGTGGGCAGTAAAGGAGGATCCTGGGAGTGCCTGAAGGGTGGGTTTGGGCATGGTGGAGCTTTTCTTCAGAGTGGGCAACAGCTTGGGCAAGAAGTAATTCCCCAAAGTGCAGCTGGGGATGGCTGGAGTGGAGAGCAGAAGAAAGAAATGTCAGTGCAAGGGCCATGCTGGGGAACAGCACATCCCCCAGCAGGAGCCTGGATCAGGCCAAGGCTCTGTGTGCCAAGGCAGAGGCAGGGAGGACACAGAGATGTCAGGAGAGGAAGGGGACAGCAAGGTGGGGCAGGCGGGTGAAGGAGCAGAGCCTGCAGGGCAAGAGGCACAGGGGATGGGACAGCCCAGGACAGACTGTGCTGGAGATGAGAGAGGGCAAAGGTGTGGAAAAGCTGGAGGCAGACTTGGCAGAGCCAAGCTCTCCATGCCTTTGCTGCTGGCTCTTGTCTCTGTCCCTGATGGCCATGGGGAGACAAGTGGAGCTTCCAGCAGCACTGGGGCTCAGGGCCTCCTTGTCCATGTGCAGGAGGCTGGCTGGGAGGTGCCGGGCCATAGTCCTGCCCTTGGCATTGCCCATCTGCACATGGCAGTGGTGCCAGGAGAGCCCTGAGGGCTGAGGGAGGGACAGGATCTCCCTCCCTTGCCAGGGGCTGGGGCTCAGGGCTGGCACCTTTGGGGAATGGGCTCAGGGCTGGGCCCTTTGCAGTCCTGACACACAGCCAGGCTTCCTCAGCACCAGAGCCACCTGCACCTTCCTTTTCCCCACCTGCCATCACTGCCTCCTGCTTCCTGCTCCCCCCACCCCCTGCAGGGGACGCTGCTTTCTCAGGGCTGTCCCTCAGGGGGACCCAGGCACACGCCAAGAAACTTTGGAAACTTTCTTTGGACTCTGCCTTGGACTTGGTTGTGGAGAAAGAAGCTTCTGCAGCTTCCTCTCCTTGCCTCTTGAGCAATTGTCATGGGCTCAGCATCAACCCCCCAGAGGGCTCCTGACAGCTGTGAGCTGGGCTCCTGGGATGGAGGGAGCTGCTGGCAAGTGGGCAGTGCTGCAGAGAGAGAGCTCTGGGCAGGAGCAGCTCCTCTGCAGAGCGCAGCAGGGCTGAGGGCACTGCCAGGGTATCTGGGGGAGATGAGCAAGGCAGAGAGAGCTTCAAGGGGGTGAAGGTGGAGGGGATGAGTGGCAGCTGAGTGGAGGTGAACCTTCCCAGCTTCTGCCATGGTGAGTGTCTGGTGCAGGGCAGTGAAGCTGGTGCAGTGTCTGGAGGCATCTCCTAAAGCTGCAGAGCCAGAGCTGCTGGGAGCTGGAAGGAGGAAAGGGGCTGGAGGTGGAAGGGGAATTGTGAAGAGGAGGGAGGGGGTGTGTGCAGGCAGGGGTGGCCAGGGCTGCCCTTCAGAGCAGGGTCCTGCAGCCCAGGGGCTGTGTGCTGGGGCAGGGACTCTGCTGCCTGCCTGCCTGCCTGCCAGGGGCAGCTCTCAGCCTGCCCGGGGAGCTCCCTGGTGCTGGCAGAAGCTGTGGCTGGCAGGAGACAGGGAGCACAGGGCAGGCTCCTGCTGCTGCTGAGAGAGGGATGAATTGCTCAGGGCTGCTCACAGCTCCAGCTGCTGCCCAGAAGATTTCTGAGGGGACTTTTCAGGAGTCCCTTCAGGGCAGGGCTTTCCTGCTCCACTCTGGGCTCTCCTCAGGCTCTGCTTCCACTTGTCTCTCCAGGGCATGGGAAGCTCTTTCTGCACTCTGCAGAAGGCTCACAGACCCCACTTCTCCTCAGCCCTTGTCTGAGCTGCTCCTGAGCCCCTGCACAGCCAGAGATGCCCCTGGAGAGGTTCTGCTGCTGCCAGGAGGGGTCTGCAGGGCAGAGCTGAGCACTCAGGGGGTGGGATGGGGGCTGTGAGCACTGACAGGGAGGAGAGCTGGGGACAGAGAAAGAGCTGCAGGCAGCAGAGATGGGCAGGAGCTGCAGGAGAGGGAGCTGCTGCCTGGAAGATGATGGCAGGGGGGATTCTGGCACCTCCCAGCCATCCCCTGCAGAGCTGCTGCCCTCCCTAGAGCTAAACCCTGCTCTCTGTCACACAGCACAGTCCCCCAGCCCTTCAGATCATGGGCACTGAATTCTGAGAGTGAGGAGAAATGCTGGAGTCTCTGCCTGTGTCTCCCTGTCCCGACTCTCTTGGCAGCAGAACTTTGGCAGGTTCCCCTCTTGCCCCTGCTGCTGCTGCCCTTGTTCTTCCCCTTCCTTTTGCTGGGCTGGGGGGTGAGGATTCGGGTGCAGCTGAGACACTGATGCTGCAGGTCCTGTCCTGCTGCTGTGTCCATGGAGGGAAAGCATCCAAAGCACCTGAGATCTGGGGCTGTGGGGACTGCAAGGTGTGGGGCTGGGGGTCATCCCACCCTCCCATCAGGATACCCCATCTTGAGGGTCTTGTCCTCTTTGTGCAGGTGAGAGCAGGACTGATGGACAGAGCGGCTGTCCTCACTCTGCACTAAGGGACAGTCCCTTTGCCTCTCAGCACCCTCAGGGTTTCACTTGCAGAGCAGCACAAATGCCAGGGGCTTCTGCATCCAATATTTCTTCATGTGTTTGGGAGAAACTGGACCAGAGCAAACCACCCAAAATCCCCTCAGCTCAGCATGTTGCACTGGGGTTGACAATGCTGAAAGGCTCTTGGATTCCAAGATGTCAAGGATGTCAAGAATGGATTTATTCTGAGATTCCCCCGTGTTCTATTGTAGCAATTGTTGTAAGGTAGGACTGAGTAATGTACAGCCCAGAGTGCAGCAACTGCTTCCAGGGAGCAACAGCTTGTAAATGAACAACTATAGCTTGTGAACTAGTGCAAAAGGAGTTAGATATTTGGGGATACCTGTGAGTAACTAAGTGGATTCACTCAGAAAAGTCTGACTTGACTCATTTATCCTTTTTCCTTCTCTGACATGGCAGCATGCCAAGAAACAGCAGATGTCCAACAGCAGCTCCATCACAAATTTCCTCCTCCTGGCATTTGCAGACAGGCGGGAGCTGCAGCTCTTGCACTTCTGGCTCTTCCTGGGCATCTACCTGGCTGCCCTCCTGGGCAACGGCCTCATCATCACCACCATCGCCTGTGACCACCACCTCCACACCCCCATGTACTTCTTCCTCCTCAACCTCTCCCTCCTCGACCTGGGATCCATCTCCACCACTCTGCCCAAAGCCATGGCCAATTCCCTCTGGCACAACACGGACATCTCCTACAAGGCATGTGCTGCACAGCTCTTCTTCTTTGCCTTTTTCATTTCAGCAGAATATTCTCTCCTGACGATCATGTCCTACGACCGCTACGTGGCCATCTGCAAACCCCTGCACTACGGGACCCTCCTGGGCAGCAGAGCTTGTGTCCACATGGCAGCAGCTGCCTGGGGCTCTGGGTTTCTCACTGCTCTGCTGCACACAGCCAATACATTTTCCCTGCCCCTCTGCCAGGGCAATGCCCTGGACCAGTTCTTCTGTGAAATCCCCCAGATCCTCAAGCTCTCCTGCTCACACTCCTACCTCAGGGAACTAGGGCTTAGCGTGGTCACTTCCTGTTTAGCTTTTGGCTGTTTTGTTTCCATCGTGGTGTCCTATATGGAGATCTTCAGGGCTGTGCTGAGGATCCCCTCTGAGCAGGGAAGGCACAAAGCCTTTTCCACGTGCCTCCCTCACCTGGCCGTGGTCTCCCTGTTTCTCAGCACTGGCACCTTTGCCTACCTGAAGCCCCCCTCCATCTCCTCCCCATCCCTGGACATAGTGGTGTCATTTCTGTACTCGGTGGTTTCTCCAGCAGTGAACCCCCTCATCTACAGCATGAGGAACCAGGAGCTCAAGAATGCCCTGAAGAAACTGATATCTTGATGATTTTTCAAAGGGTCAAAATGATTGGCTTCATCTTCTTTTCTCTCCTATTGTAACTCACTAGAAGCCCAACCAATCATTAGGAATGTTTTACTGAGTTTTTTTGTAGATACTGGTTATTTGGATTGGTATTTTTCTCTGCTTTCGTTTTCAAACTATTGCCTAAAAAGTACTGTCATTGGTTGTGCCCTTTCTCAGCATTGGTGTCTCCATGTATTATTTAACCAGGAGATTTTCACAGAGGAAATGTGTTCTCTGTGTGTTTAAACACAATAAAGAACCTTCCAGTGAATGTTTTCCTGAGGCCCTTCCTTTGAGACCCTGTCTGGAGCCGCAGGGCAGTGCCTGTGTGCAGAGGTGGAGGGGAAAGAGTCCTGGCACAAGGGCACTGCCCGGGAGCACCAGCGCTTGATCTTTTCCAAGCTGTCCCCTTTCCAGCTCCACAGTCTCCTTCTGCACCCTTGGGTAAGGCCTGAGTGCTCTGGCAGCTTGGTCACAGCCCTGCGGTGTGACAGTCCTGTGCCCGCAGGCAGGGACAGGGCACGGGCACTGCTGGGACAGAGCTGGCCTCCAGAACAGCCCTTCCATCATCACAGGGGATCTCCTCAGCTCAGCTCTTCTTCCACACTTGCTCTCAAGAAGCTGCCCAAGGAGTCGACTCTGCAGAGATTGTTGCTCTGCTGCTTTCTCTGGGGGCTCCCTCTGATGCCATCGTGGTCCCGGGGCGGGGGGTTTGGGGACTTAGGGCTGGTTCCTTTGTCACTTCTTTGGTGTCCAGAGCCCTCAGGGATGGTGACTGTTGTGCAATAAAGGCAGCCCATGGCAGTGGAATCAGGCAGGGCCCCTCTGAGCACCCTCCATGGGCACCCAAGAGCTTGTGTGGGAGGTGGTCAGTGTCAGTGAGCACCATCAGCTGGGTCTGCCTCCCAGCTTGACCAGCACAGCCCATGAACAGAGTCAGGTGGATAAGGAAAAGTGTGTCCAGCAAATCTAGGGAGTTTTTCCTACCCCTCCACTCTGACCTATTGAGACCACCCCTGGAATACTGGATCCAGCTGTTCAAGAGAGACAGGGATCTACTGGAGAGAATCCCAGTGAGAGCACGGATTATTAAGGGATGTGAACATCTCTCATATGAAGAATAACAAAGAGAGTTGGAGCTGTGTAGCTTTGTGAAAAGAAGTCTGAGGAGGGAATCTTAAGAATATCTATAAACATCAGAGGGATGGATGTCAGAATGAAGGGGCCAATCTCTTTTAAGTGGAACAATGGGTTTAAGCTTGAATATAGGAAGATCCACTTCAAGATTACGAGAAACTTCTTGACCGTGAGGCCTGCCCTGGGTGATCCTGCTTTGGCAGAGGGGTTGGACTGGATGATCTCTAGAGGTCCCTTCCAACCCCTAACATTCTAGGATTCTAGGATTCTATGACCTCAGTCCCTGGGACAGTGATGGGGTCCATCCTGCTCCAGGCAGGTGAAGGACAAAGAGGGGACTGCTGAAGCAGAGACAGAAAGGCATGGGGTGCACCTTGCCTTTAGCAAGCCCTTTGCCATGCTCTACCATTGTCCTGTTGTAGCCAGACTGGTGATGTCTGGATTGAAGAGGTGGGTGATGTGGTGGGTGGGAAGTTCACGAGATGATGAGGGTCACAGTGCCATCAGGGATCCAAAGTCCTCCTGGCAAGCAGTGACGGTGCCTCAGTGTCCAGAACTTGTACCAACACTGTTTGCTGTCTTTATAATCCCCCTGTGGGGTGGGACAAAAGGCACTTTCAGCCCCTTGGTGGATGAAGCCACGCTGGGGAAGCCCCTGAGCAACCGCATCTGGTTCATCCTGCCTTGAGCAGGGCACTCAGACAAGGAGATGCTCAGGGGTCTCTTCCAGCCTGAGGTATTCTGTGATTCAGAATGATCTGGAGGGTCATGGGAATGATCTGTAGGATCATGGAGCAGGAGGAGCACAGGAAGCTCACCTGGAGCAGCTCCAAGAGACACGACTGCTGAGTGAGGCTGATGCTGTGGATGGGATTAAGAAGTGAGTTCCATGGGGACAGGGACAGGGTTGGCTTCAGTTGAGTGGGATCATGGAATCATGGAATGGGTTGGGTTGGAACTAGATGACCTTTAACCCTTCCAACCTAATCCATTACATGATTCCATGGTTCTGTGACACAGTCCCAGCCAGTTCCAGGCCTGGGAGTCTCCACAGCCACCACCAGGGTTTTGTGATGCAGGGTCTGGTGCCTGGACACCATTGTCATGGGGGTCTCCATGGTGACCCTGGGGGTATATAAGGGGTGTGGAGACCTGGGGTGCCCATATCTGGGAGAGCACCTCCCTCAGGAGTCAGCAGCTGCCCTGGGTGACCATGGAATGTCTGTGGCAGAAAATGCCCAAGATGTCCATGGAGAAGGAGGTGGAAGCCTGCTGCCAGCCCTCCACAAGACCCCAAGGTCAGTGACTGAAGGAAGGGCCAGACCAGAAGTTCCCCTGCAGGCTGTGGGGAGAGGGCAGCTGTCCCCTGCAGCCCATGGAGGAGCACGGAGGGGAAGATGTGGATCTGCAGCCCATGGAGGAGCACTCTGTACCAGGGTGACATCAGTTACTAACTGAAATACATTAAATTTTAGAAAAAAGTCATATTTGAGCAATGTGAGCATGGCTGGGGCAAGGGTCCGGAAGGTGAGATGCCTCTTGTCTCTCTGTGTCTAGATTTCTAGTGAGTTCCATGGGGACAGGGACAGGGTTGGCTTCAGTTGGGTGGGAGGTGTCCCTACCCATGCATGCAGGGGCTTGGAACAAGATGATCTTTAACCCTTCCAACTTGACCCATTCCATGATTCCATTTTTCTGTGACACAATCCCAGACAGTTCCAGGCCTGGGCTCTCGACAGCACCACCAGGGCTTTGTGATGGGGTAGGTGCAGTTTCTCAGCTGTTCCCTTTACAGCTGAGACCCAGCCCCGATGAGGAGCCATGACAGCATCTTCATATTCTCCTGCTGTTTTAATCCCATCACCCACAGCTGGTTCCATTTCTCCAGGAACCCATAACATCACTGATAGTGTCTGGTTAAATGGGGATGGTGCAGCATGCACAAACCTTTGCCTCACAGGCTGAGGGCATGGCATGTGATAACGATCTACAGTCTCATCATGGTATAGATCACATCTCGTACAGCCAAGTCTTTCAGATACCTGAGAGCTTTTCCAAGTGTGGCTGCTTTGACCTGTGGGCAGTCTATTTCCTCTTTATAGGGATATTTCCTGTGTGTATGAAATGTGTATCCTATGTGTATCTCCTAGGTGTGTGGAGTCGATATTTCAACTGGGCTTGAACTAATTAGCTTAAGCCCCAGGTTGGGCGCCAATAAATCTGTCAGGGTTTAATGCTGGGCTAGCAATTAACCGACAGAAGATCTCTATTAATGCCCCTCCCCACCCTGATAAAAAAGGAGAGAGAATTAGGGAGAGAGAATTATGGGTTGGAAAGTAAACTACACAGCTTTAATGAAACCCTAATGATAAAAAGGAAAAATTACTAAATATATATAAATATACAGAAAAATGGTAGCATGTTCATCCACCCTCACCCCCAATAACTCTCACATCACAACCAAGGCTTCAGGGCAGCCCTGGGAAAGTCCAGGCTGGACTCCTGGGGTCATCAGGTCTGGTTTAATCCCAGATCAGTTGAAGAGGTGACTGTGGGGTGATCATTGCCATCTGGAGTTCCTCCCTCCTTGTCCTTCAGTTTAAAGCCTTTTTAAAGCAGTTTAAAGAAGGAGATGCAGGCATGGACAGTGTAGGGCAGCCTGCAGGAGAGGAGGCCAAGGGCTCTGGAAGGCTGAAAGGCCCAACAGGACCAAGGGCTTTGTCACCTCAGACATGGCACCTGCCTCAACCACCAAGGTCTGCCAGGAGTAATTTTGTCCTGAGGCTCTGGACTTTCTTTCCCCTTCTTGGGGAGGTCAGGATGTGTCAGATTTTTTTTTTTTTTTTTTTGTAACTTATTTTCATACTCCACTTTCCCCAAGAAGAGTCCTGATTCACAACTGAGGGATGGGCTCTGCCTTCCCATTGCCTGGAGGTCAGAGTTTTGCTTCATTGCTTTATTAATAAATAAATAATGAAAAATCCTTGGCTTCAGAGACACCTTTACAGAGCCTTTGCCTCCCTGCAATCATGGCCTCCAGTGATCTGCTCTAACAAGGCCATGGGGAGGCTCTGGCAGCAATGGCCCTCAGTGGGGCCAATCAATGCTTCAAGGTACTTTCAGGTTCCATTCTGACTTCTGGAGCAGTTTGTTCATTCATCTCTCAGCACCTGAGGATCATGGACTCAGCACCAAACACACCCTGGGACTCACTGAAACACAGAGAGCACTAAAGGGCCATGGCTCTTTATGGGATATTCTTGACATCATCCAGACTTGTACAGCTAATTGGAGAGGTTTTCACTCTACAGTTAAGGAGGAATATTTCATACTGTGCTTAATGAAAATAGTTTGTAGAAGGTTTTTTTAACAGTATATTTTAAAAGATCATCTCATGATTTTAGAGAAGAGATGACAGAAGCTCCCTGAGGTCTGACACTGGGAGGGCTACTTTACTTCTCACCCCCCCAAACCCACGACTGCTTTCCTGTCCCACCTGGGACTTCCATCCCTGGTCCTTGCATCAGACTTCTCCTCTCCTCTCTGCAGCTGGAGGTTACAGCTCCACTGCACCACCTCCCACCTGCTCTCCTTAGAGAACTGACTGCACACGGGCACAGCAGGAGTTTTCCTTTGTGCCAGCCAAGAAAAGTCACACAGAGAAAGTGAAGAAGAAGAATCTGAGGAGAAATGGTTTAGAGAGACAGATGGGAAAAGAGAGCTGTGATCATCATGAGAGAGGTGGCTAAAGAGACAATCAGGCTGCTGAAAGACAGGCGAGCTTTGAACAACCTGCTGCTCAAAGCAGCACCCAGGGGAGAGGCATCTGAATGAACAAAGAGCAGGAGAAGGGGACAATTGGAGAGGAATGGGAATGGCCTTTGTCTGGACAGTCTGTGTCTGGAAAGGTGACTTTAGAAATGGTCACTGGATCACCAGCACCAGGCAGAAGTTTCTGTTGAGGCTCTGTACTTGGTTTGCTCCTTGCCCCTTCTTGGGGTATCCAGGAGGTGTTGTGCATTTTTCCTACAGTGTTTATTGCTCATTTTCACACCCCACTGCCCCCAGGAAGAGTCCTGACCCACAAGTGAGGGATGGGCTCTGGTTTCCCATTGCCTGGGTTTGTTAGTTTGGTCTGACTGATCCATAAAATAAATAGATAAATAAATACATAAACAAACAAACAAAGAAATACCTGTGGTTCAGAGCCACCTTTACAGAATCTTTTTTTCCTTCCTGTAATCGTGGCCTCCAGTGACCTTCTCTAACAAGTCTCTAGGGAGGCTTTGTCAGTAAAGGGACCCAATGGGGCCAATCAATACCTGAAGATAATTTGGATTTTTGTTTTGGCTTTAACTTCTTAAGAAGGTTTTTTTTTTGGTCTCCATTCAGCACCTGAGGATCATGGACTCAGTCCCACTGGCATCATTGGGCCCATTACAGCACTGAGCAGCCATGTTTCTCCCTCAGGTGGTTGTTTTTAGTGTTCAAGACTTCCACAGATAATTGAAGAGGTTCCAGTGTTGAGGAAGATTACAAAGAGCATCTAATAAAAAACACTGAACAGTTCTATGTTACTGGTTTTCAGTTTAGAAATGTATATTCAACTGGTATTGGTGCAGAGTGTCTCTGCAAGGGGCCTGGACAGTGGGGAAAAGCCTTCAAGGTCCATCACTCCTTGGAGAACATTGCTCCTCACCTCCCCAAACACAACATTGCTCTCATTGGCTCCCTGGGTAGGCTTTGGGATAATTTGCCCCCACCACCTTGTCATCATCACCTTGTCACCACCCCCTTGTCAGTGCCCCCACTGGTACCCTCCATCCAGCAGCTGCTGCTCGCTCAGCTCCCTCCTGTCCCCACGCTGCCACTTCATCCCCACCCACCCACCCCGCATGGCACCAGCATCATCGGGGTCTCTGCGGGGAGCCCCGAGCGCTGGCAGCGATTGTCCTGTCACACAATGAGGGGATGGGGGCAGCGGCAGCGAGCCCGTTCCTGCCCTGCCTGCAGGACACCTTCCCTTAGGGGCAGGAGGAGCAATGCATGACAAGTGTCCCTTTCCAAAAGCCCGCAGCAGCCTCTCTTTCCTACGGCAGCTGCTTTCTGCACTGCCATCAAGAACGCCCTGCAGGCTGCACTTTGCATTTCCCCCTCAGAAAGGGAATGCTCCTTCTTGGCATCACCCAGCACGCACACAATGTCCTGGCTTCGGAAGAAAACTCAACACAAAAAGGGGGGACACCCACTCCCACTGCCTCACGGGTGCCGGCCGTGCCCTCCGTGCCTCCCACCGGCCCTGGCCCCGCCGCATTGCTGGGTTTGCCCGGGGGCTCTGCAAGTGAAGAGGGGAAAGGGGGAGGTGGGGGCCAGGGAATCCAAATGAAAAGAGTCTCCAGCTGAGGCCAAGCAAAGCTCAGGCTGTCCCACCAGGCAGTGCTTTGGGGACCACACAGTGGTGGGGAAGTGATATCACGGTGCCAGGCGGAGGTGCGGATCGAGTGCCAGCTGCCAGCCAGAAGTCACAAGTGGTGGTGGTGACAAGGTGGCAGTGGGAAATTGCCCCTGTCCCTCCTAGGACCTGTGTGTCTTTTCCTCCCCTCAGACTTCTCCCCTGCAGCTGCAACTGGATGTTAGAGCTCCTTTGCACCAGCTCCCAAGCCATCTCCCTTAGAGAACTGCTGCACTCAGGCACAGCAGGACTTTCCCTCTGTGCAAGCAGAGAAAAGTGAAGGGGAAAGTTTCCTATACAATAAAATACACTCTGCAATCATCTGCTGGGCACAAACTCCTCTACAGACGTTACGTTTCTAGATGGGATAATCTGATGAGAAACGTTTGTCTAGCCTCAAAATGAAGATTTTTTTTGTTAGTAATGGTGTTGGTGTTAGAATCAGTATTAGTATTAACATTTAACTCTCTTTTACTTCAGCCATAAAACTTTTCATTTCTCAATCTATTGTTTTTTGTTTGTTTCTTTCTTTTCATATTGTTTTCCCCACCTGAATGACACAGGGACGTTAATGAGCTGCATGGTGCTCAGTGTCTGGCTGGAGTTCAACCACAACAGTCCTAATTTGGGCCCAACGTGGGGCACAAAGGGCTGATATAATGACAGATCTGATCAGACCATGTTAAAACAAATTAGTTATAATTATTCCCTATATGGGTTTAAGAGTTACTGGTCACTGTGTCTGTAGGTTTTGTCTCAGAGCTCACCAAAGCAAAGTTCCTACCAATAGTACAAATGCAGAAGCGGTGCTCAGATAAGATGAGATATCTTGGGGGCTCTACTTCTGCCTGTCTCTCTTCTCCTCTTCCCCTCCCTGTTTCTGTCTTCAAAGAGTGAAATACTCATCAAGTCACTGAATACTCCAGTTGGGAAGAGACCCCTGAGCATCATCTTGTCTGAGTGCCCTGCTCAAGGCAGGATGAACCAGATGAGGTTGCTCAAGGGCTCCCCCAGCCTGGCTTCATCCACAAAGGGGCTGAAAGTGCCTTTTGTCCAATCCCACAGGGGGGTTATAAAGAGAGAGAATATCATTTGATCAAGTGCTGGTCACTGAGGCACCATCACTGTCTGCCTGGATGACTTTGAATCACTGATTTCATGTGAACCTTATCATCTTGTGAACTTCCCACCCGCAACTTCCCCCAGGCCTTCAATCCAGACATCAAAAATTCTGGGTATTAAGGGAAAATTGTAGATGATATCAAAGGGTTTACTGAAGTCCAGGTGCACCCCATCCCTTTCTTTCCCCAATGCCCTTCTTTCTTCTTTCAGCAATCCCTTTTTTATCCTTCATCTGCCTGAAGTGCCCTGCAGGGTTTTTGGCCCCATCAGCATCTCAGGGACAGAGGTGATGCTGACCAGCAGGTAATTCTCCCCATCCCTCTTCCTGTCCTTCATGGCTGACAGAAATTCCCCTATCCAAGGTGCAGTTGATCTCTCAGGAGACACCTTCCAGTCCATGACTCTTACAGGGAAGGTGACAGCAAGCCCAGCACTGAAGACAAGATGTGGCCACCAGCAGGAAACACTCAAAGGTGCAAAGGTTCATAAAATAAAATAACTCTGAGGCCACTGTGGGCAGAGATGGTGTCCAGCAGCTGGGACAAGCTGGTGGACCTTGTTTGAAGGAAGGAGATCCCAGTGCTGCATTCAGGTGGCTTCCCAGGGGACGTTAGTGTCCAGGTGAATCATAGAATTGGCTGAGTTGGAAGGGACCTCAGAGATCATCAAGTCCAACCCTTGATCCACTCCCACTGCAGATCCCAGCCCATGGCACTGAGTGCCATATTCAGTCTCTTTTAAATATCCCCAGGGATGGAGAATCCACCCTTTCCCTGGGCAGCCCATTCCAATGTTTGATCACCCTCTCCACAAAGAAATTCTTTCTAATGTCCAACCTAAACCTCCCCTGGCACAACTTGAGCCCTCTTGTGCCCTCTTGTCTTGCTGAGAGTTGCCTGGGAAAAGAGCCAACCCCTCCCCGGCTCCAACCTCCTTTCAGGGAGTTGTAGAGAGTGATGAGGTCTCCCCTGAGCCTCCTCTTCTCCAGCCTGAACACCCCCAGCTCCCTCAGCCTCTCCTTATAGGATCTGTGCTCGGGTGAAGTGACCTGAGGACACGGTCTGTGCCACTGACCTTCATGGCACCCCTGGGAAGAGCTGGTGCTGTTTGTGCTCCCACAGAGCCTTCTCCCTGCTGAGCACCTCTGGGCTGGCCTGGCCACCCATCCCTGCACCCTGTCCCCAGGCTGCCCCCCGCCCCGAGCTGGGGGTGCTGCTCTGCAGAGCACGGGGCTGGGGTGCCCAGGGCTGACTCTGTTCATGGGCTGTGCTGGTCAAGCTGGGAGGCAGACCCAGCTGATGGTGCTCACTGACACTGACCACCTCCCACACAAGCTCTTGGGTGCCCATGGAGGGTGCTCAGAGGGGCCCTGCCTGATTCCACTGCCATGGGCTCTCTTTATTGCACAACAGTCACCATCCCTGAGGGCTCTGGACACCAAAGAAGTGACAAAGGAACCAGCCCTAAGTCCCCAAACCCCCACCTGGGACCATGATGGCATCAGAGGGAGCCCCCAGAGAAAGCAGCAGAGCAACAATCTCTGCAGAGTCG
The DNA here is from genome assembly GCF_036169615.1 of Heliangelus exortis. Lineage (NCBI taxonomy): Eukaryota > Metazoa > Chordata > Aves > Apodiformes > Trochilidae > Heliangelus > Heliangelus exortis. The sequence continues at coordinate 115,025 of NW_027285918.1, forward strand.
ACTCCTTGGGCAGCTTCTTGAGAGCAAGTGTGGAAGAAGAGCTGAGCTGAGGAGATCCCCTGTGATGATGGAAGGGCTGTTCTGGAGGCCAGCTCTGTCCCAGCAGTGCCCGTGCCCTGTCCCTGCCTGCGGGCACAGGACTGTCACACCACAGGGCTGTGACCAAGCTGCCAGAGCACTCAGGCCTTACCCAAGGGTGCAGAAGGAGACTGTGGAGCTGGAAAGGGGACAGCTTGGAAAAGATCAAGCGCTGGTGCTCCCGGGCAGTGCCCTTGTGCCAGGACTCTTTCCCCTCCACCTCTGCACACAGGCACTGCCCTGCAGCTCCAGAGAGGGTCTCAAAGGAAGGGCCTCAGGCAAACATTCACTGGAAGGTTCTTTATTGTGTTTAAACACACAGAGAACACATTTCCTCTGTGAAAATCTCCTGGGTAAATAATACATGGAGATGTCAATGATGAGAAAGGACACAAGCAATGACATTACTCTGTAGGCAATAGTTTAAAAATGAAAGCAGAGAAAAATCCCAATCCAAATAACCAGTATCTACAACAAAATTCAGTAAAACTTCCCTGAAGACTGGTTGGGCTTCTAGTTTGTAACATTACGAGAGACATGAAGATGAAGCCAATCATTTTGACCCTTTTGAAAAATCATCTAGATATGAGTTTCTTCAGGGCATTCTTGAGCTCCTGGTTCCTCATGCTGTAGATGAGGGGGTTCGCTGCTGGAGGAACCACCGAGTACAGAAATGACAGCACAAGGTCCAAGGACAGGGAAGAGATGGAAGGGGGCTTCAGGTAGGCAAAGATGCCAGTGCTGACAAACAGGGAGACCACGGCCAGGTGAGGGAGGCACGTGGAAAAGGCTTTGTGTCTTCCCTGCTCAGAGGGGATCCTCAGCACAGCCCTGAAAATCTCCACATATGATACCACTATGAAAACAAAACAGCCAAAAATTAAAAAAGAACTTAATGCAAGAAGACAAATTTCCCTGGTGTAATCAGAGCGTGAGCAGGAGAGCTTGAGGATCTGGGGGATTTCACAGAAGAACTGGTCCAGGGCATTGCCCTGGCAGAGGGGCAGGGAAAATGTATTGGCTGTGTGCAGCAGAGAATAGAGAAACCCAGAGCCCCAGGCAGCTGCTGCCATGTGGACACAAGCTCTGCTGCCCAGGAGGGTCCCGTAGTGCAGGGGTTTGCAGATGGCCACGTAGCGGTCGTAGGACATGATCGTCAGGAGAGAAAGCTCTCCTGAGATGAAGAAGACAAAGAAGAAGAGCTGTGCAGCACATGCCTTGTAGGAGATGTCCGTGTTGTGCCAGAGGGAATTGGCCATGGCTTTGGGCAGAGTGGTGGAGATGGATCCCAGGTCGAGGAGGGAGAGGTTGAGGAGGAAGAAGTACATGGGGGTGTGGAGGTGGTGGTCACAGGCGATGGTGGTGATGATGAGGCCGTTGCCCAGGAGGGCAGCCAGGTAGATGCCCAGGAAGAGCCAGAAGTGCAAGAGCTGCAGCTCCCGCCTCTCTGCAAATGCCAGGAGGAGGAACTGCCTGATGGAGCTGCTGTTGGACATTGGATGCCACTATGGATAGAGACCTTCTTGTGGAAAAAAAAAAAAAAAAAAAAAAAAAAAAGGAAGTTAGGGCAGTGTTGCTTAAAAAAACATGATTAAATTTCTCCTAGAGACACACAAACAGTTCCTCCCATTTCATGAACACCTTTGGAATATCCCTTTCAAACACCCTGGCTTGTCCTGGCTGAATGTCCATAAAGGAGCAGGAGGGGTCTGTGCGTCTCTACAGCAATTGGTGAAAAGGAGCAGGAGGGGATCTCAGATTAAATCCTCTCGTGACATTCAGGAGCTGTACATCATTGTCACCCCAAAGCACCACCAGACTGCAGAGCAGAGTTGATGGGATTCAGCATGGTTTGCTCTGGAAAAATTTCTCAAAAACCCATGAAGAAACTTTTAATGCAGAAGCCCCTGGCATTTTTGCTGCTCTGCAAGTGAAACCCTGAGGGTGCTGAGAGGCAAAGGGACTGTCCCTTAGTGCAGAGTGAGGACAGCCGCTCTGTCCATCAGTCCTGCTCTCACCTGCACAAAGAGGCAAAGACCCTTAAGATGGGGTATCCTGATGGGAGGGCTGGCTGACCCTCATCCCCACACGCTGCAGTCCTCACAGCCCCAAATCTCAGGTGCTTTGGATGCTTTTCCTTCATGGACACAGGAGCAGGACAGGACCTGCAGCATCAGTGTCTGAGCTGCACCCAAATCCTCACCCCCCAGCCCAGCAAAAAGAAGGGGAAGAACAAGGGCAGCAGCAGCAGGGGCAAGAGGGGAACCTGCCAAAGTTCTGCTGCCAAGATTGTCGGGACATGGAGACACGGGCAGAGACTCCAGCATTTCTCCTCTCTGGTGTGTAGGGGGGGCTGCTGGAAGGATGCTCAGAATTCAGTGCCCATGATCTGAAGGGCTGGGGAACTGTGCTGTGTGACAGAGAGCAGGGTTTAGCTCTAGGGAGGGCAGCAGCTCTGCAGGGGATGGCTGGGAGGTGCAGGAATCCCCCCTGCCATCATCTTCCAGGCAGCAGCTCCCTCTCCATCCCTGCCCATCTCTGCTGCCTGCAGCTCTTTCTCTCTCCCCAGCTCTCCTCCCTGTCAGTGCTCACAGCCCCCATCCCACCCCCTGAGTGCTCAGCTCTGCCCTGCAGACCCCTCCTGGCAGCAGCAGGACCTGTCCAGGGGCATCTCTGGCTGTGCAGGGGCTCAGGAGCAGCTCAGACAAGGGATGAAGAGAACTGGGGTCTGTGAGCCTTCTGCAGAGTGCAGAAAGAGCTTTCCATGCCCTGGAGAGACAAGTGGAAGCAGAGCCTGAGGAGAGCCCAGAGTGGAGCAGCAAAGCCCTGCCCTGAAGGGACTCCTGAAAAGTCCCCTCAGAAATCTTCTGGGCAGCAGCTGGAGCTGTGAGCAGCCCTGAGCAATTCACCCCTCTCTCAGCAGCACCAGGAGCCTGCCCTGTGCTCCCTGTCTCCTGCCAGCCACAGCTTCTGCCAGCACCAGGGAGCTCCCCGGGCAGGCTGAGAGCTGCCCCTGGCAGGCAGGCAGGCAGGCAGCAGAGTCCCTGCCCCAGCACACAGCCCCTGGGCTGCAGGACCCTGCTCTGAAGGACAGCCCTGGCCACCCCTGCCTGCACACACCCCCTCCCTCCTCTTCACAATTCCCCTTCCACCTCCAGCCCCTTCCCCCCTTCCAGCTCCCAGCACCTCTGGCTCTGCAGCTTGAGGAGATGCCTCCAGACACTGCACCAGCTTCACTGCCCTGCACCAGACACTCACCATGGCAGAAGCTGGGAAGATTTCTCTCTCCCCCAGCCCAGGCAGCTCTCAGCTCTCCTCCCAGCCCAGGCTGCCTTTCTCCTCTCTCTCCCTCCTCTCTCTGCCCTGCCCTGCTGCCTGCAGGCAGTGCCCTCAGCCCTGCTGCGCTCTGCAGAGGAGCTGCTCCTGCCCAGAGCTCTCTCTCTGCAGCACTCTCTGCTTGCCAGCAGCTCTCTCAGGCTCAGGAGCCCAGCCCAGCAGCACAGGACCAGCGCCAGACTTTGCCACTTGCTCAACTCTCTCGGGGCTCCCTCCAGCTCTCCCTGGGGCTCCCCAGGAACCCAATGGGACACACACTGAAGTCATGGCTCATGTCCCCTCCCTCCCTCCTTTCCAGCACAGCCACTTCCCCTCTCGAGACACAACCTCTGCTTCTCCCACTCTCCCACTGGACACCCAGGCAGTGCCAGGGGGAATCTCCTTTCCCTCCTCTTCCCCTGCAAGCCACGGGTGACACTGGAGGTGCCAGGGCTGGTCCCAGACCTGTGTGGGTCCCCAGCTCCAGCCCCTCAATGTCCTTCTTGTTGTGAGGGGCCCAGGACTGACCCCAGATTCGAGGTGCAGCCTCACCAGTGATGAGTACAGGGGAGCAATCAGCTCCCTGGTCCTGCTGCCCACACTATTTCTGGTGCAGCCCAGGATGCTGGTGCCCTTCTGGGACACCTATTCACATTCTGTTCTATGTTCAGTCAGCTGTCAACCAGCAACCCAAAGTCCTTCTCTGCCAGGCAGCTTTCCAGCAACCCCTCCCCATGTCTTTAGCATTTGCTGGAATTGTTTTGACCCAAAATGCAGGACCTGGCACATGGTCTGGTACTGCCTCAAAGAGTTACCTCAGTCCATTGACCCAGCCTGTCCAGGTACCTCTGTAGAACCTTTCTAGTCTCTTGCAGATCCACACTCCCACCCATCTGCAAAGTGCCTGAGGGTGCACTCACCCCTTGTCCAGATCATTGGTAAAGAGATTGAAGCAGAGCAGTCCCAGCACCCTGGGGAACACCACTGGTGAGCGGCCACCAGCTGGACTGAGCTTCACTCACCACAATTCTTTGGGCCCAGACATCAGCCAGGGTTTGACCCACTGAAGAGGCCACTGCTCTAGGCCAGAGGTAACCAGTTTCTCCATAAAGATTTTTGTGGACAAAACCATTGAAATCTTTACTAAAGTCAAGGTAGTCAACATCCTCCACTTTTCCCTCATTCAATCAGTGGTCACCTTGTCATAGAAGGAGATCAGGTTGGTCAAGCAGTCCCTGCCTTTCATAAACCCATGCTGTCTGTCCCCCATCTCCTGGCTGTCCTGCACATGCTGTGTAATGGCTCTCAGACCATCTGCTCCATCCCCTGCCCTGGCACTGGTCAAGCTGACAGGCCTGTATCTCCCTGGATCCTCCTTTTGGCCCTTCTTGTAGGTGGGCATGACAGCTGTCAGTCTCCATTCCACTGACACCTCCCCAGTCAGCCAGGACTGCTGATAAATGATGTCAAGAGGCTTGGTGAGCACTTCTGCCAGCTCCCTCAGTACCTTTGTGTGGGTCCCATCTGGCCCCAAAGACTTGTGTGTGTCTGGGTGGTGCAGGAGGTCACTGACCATCTCCCCTTGGATCATGGGGGCTCCATTCTGCTCCCTGTCCCTGTCTGCCAGCTCAGGGGACTGGGTACCCCAGGAACAACTGCTAATACTGCTGAAGCCTGGGACAAAGAAGGCATTAAGTACCTCAGCCTTCTCCTCACCCTTGGCCGCTGATTCTTCATGATATCCAATAAAGGATGAGGATTCTTCTTCACCCTCCTTTTGTTGCTAACGTGTTCACAGAAACATTGATTATATTCCTCAATGGCAGCATCCAGATCAATTTCACACTGTGTTTGGCCATTGTAATTTTTTCCCTCTGTAGCCTCCTGACATCTTTGTAGTCTCCCTGAGTGTCTTGCTCCTTTTTCCAAAGGCCACAAACTCTCCTTTTTTAGATGAGTTTTTACCAGATCTCTCTGTTCAGCCAGGCTGGGCATCTTTCCCCACCAGTTCATCTTACAGCACATGGGGCCATCTGATCTTTCACCTTTAAGAGTTTCTTCTTCAGCACTGTCCAGACTTCCTGAAATCCCTTGCCCTTCAGGACTGCCTCCCAAGGGATTTCTCCACCAGACTCTGAAAGAGGCCAAAATTTGCCTGCCAAACCTCCAAGGTGACAGTTCTGCTGACCTTCCTCCTTACTTCTCCAGGGGTCAGTTTTTTGACCAAGACTGGGTTTACAGGAGACCAGGCTTCCTAACAAGGGATGGGAAGAGATTATCCCACAGAGGTAAAAGGGGTTTAGGACAGGAGATAGCAGGGCTAATTAGCAGAGCTTTAAACGAGGTATGAAGGGGACCAGGGGTGAAAGTGGGGTCACTGGAGAGGAGCCTGAATGTGACCTAGCAGTACCTGGGGGAGAAGGGTGTGCAAGCAAGGGCTCCCAGTCAGGAGTTGGTGTGAGGTTATGGGCTATGGGAATATTGGAGTATAATCAGGATGTGACTTGGGCTTCTCCCAGACAAAAGGAGGCCCAGCTGAGGTGCATCTACACCAATGCACAGAGCATGGGCAACAGAGAGGACGAGATGGAAGCCATTGCACAGCAGGACAGCTGTGATGTAGTTGTCACCACAGAAATGTGGTGGGATGACTGTCACAGCTGGAACACTGCAGTGGATGGATAGAAGCTCTTCAGAAGAGACATGAAAGGAAGGAGAGCTGGTGGTGTGGCTCTGTATGTTAGGGAATGTTTTGACTCTATGGAGCTTGGTTCCAGGGATGACAAAGTTGAGAGTTTATGGTTAAGGACTAAGGGGAATGGCAAGTAAGGGAGATCTTGTATTTGGAGTCTGTTTCAGACCCCCCAACCAGGACAAGGAGGCAGATGACCCCCCATCACCTGATAGATGTAGAAGGGAACAGGATACCAAGAGATGAGGAAATGACTGAAGTACTTCTTTGCCTCAGTCTTTAGTAGCAGGGACAGTTATATTCAGGGATTCAACTCCCTGGGCTAGGGGACAGGGACCAGGAGCAGAGAGATCCCCCCAAAATCCAGAAGGAGATGGTCAGTGTCCTGCTGCACCATGAGGATGAACATAAATCTGTGTGACTGGATGGGATGCACCCAAGAGTGCTGAAAGAGCTGGTGGCAGTGCTTGCCAAGCCCCTTTCCATCGCTGATCAGCAGTCCTGGTTCACTGGAGAGACACCAGAAGCCTGGAAATCTGCTGATGTAATCCCCATATATCAGAAGGGACAGAAGGAGGATCGGGGGAACTACAGAGCTGTCAGTTTGACCTCAGTCCCAGGGAGGTTGATGGAGCAGATCATCCTGGTTGAATGGCCGTGCCCAAAGAGTTGTGGTCAATGGAGTTAAATCCAGCTGGTGGGGGGTCACGAGTGGTGTCCCGCAGGGCTCAGTGCTGGGGCTGCTCCTCTTGAACATCTTTATCAAGGACCTAGCTGAGGGGATAGAGTGCACCCTGAGTAAATCTGCAGGTGACACTAAGCTGGGTGGAAGTGTTGATGTGCCTGAGGGTAGGGAGGCTCTGCAGAGGGATCTGGACAGGCTTGGTGGATGGGCCAAGGCCAAGTGCATGAGTTTCACTAAGGCCAAATGTTGGGTCCTGCACTTGGGCCACACCAAGCCCAGCAGCACTACAGGCTTGGGGAGGAGTGGCTGGAGAGCTGCCCAGCAGAGAGGGACCTGAGAGTGCTGATTGTCAGCAGCTGAACATGAGCCAGCAGTGTGCCCAGGTGGCCAAGAAGGCCACCACCATCCTGGCCTGATTCAGGAAGAGTGTGACCAGCAGGAGCAGGGAGGTGATCTTACCCTTGTCCTCAGCCTTGGTGAGGCTGCACCTCGAGCACTGTGTGCAGTTTTGGGCACCACAGGATAGGAAGGACATGGAGGTGCTGGAGAGGGTGCAGAGAAGGGCAACCAAGATGATCAGGGGGCTGGAGAACAGGACTTATGAGGAGAGGCTGAGGGAACTGGGGTTGATCAGCTTAGGGAAGAGGAGGCTGAGGGGAGACCTCATTGCTCTCTACAACTACCTCAAAGGAGATGGTAGTGAGACAGACACTGGGCTCTTCTCTCTTGTGACCAGTGACAGGACAAGAATAAATGGGTTAAAGCTAAACCAGGGGAGGTTCAGGTTAGATAATAGGAAAAACTTCTTCACAGAAAGAGTGGTTCAGCATTGGAACAGGCTGCCCAGGGAGGTGGTGTGGGCACCATCCCTGGAGGTGTTCAAAAGAAAGGTAGATGAAGAGCTGCAGTGGGTGGTTTAATGGTAAGGGGTTGTATGGTGGACAGCTGGACTCAACAATCTTATAGGTCTTTCCAACTGTGATGATTCTGTGATTCTAGGGGGGGAGATGTCTATTACTTCACAGTCAATGAGCTCAAGATGGCCTCCAACCATCACATCAACCACAAGTCCTTCTGTGTTGGCCAACACCAGGTTCATTGCGGTGTCTTCTCTGATTGGTTGTCTCACAAGATGTGTCAGGAAGGTCTCTTCCACACTCGAGGAACCTCCAGAGCTGTTCCCTCTCTGCTGTGCTGTATTTCCAGAAGACACCTGGGAAGGTGAAGTGAGAACAAGGTCTCAGCTATTGCAGTTATACTTCATCTGCCTCTTCATCTTTGATGGGTCCTCTAGAGCCTCTAGAGCCTCCTCATGTTGGTTCCTACTAATAGGACTGTACATGTTTTGACATCCCCAAAATAGAAGAAATTTTTGAAAAATCAACTACTGTAATTAGAAAGAGGGAGAATGAAAGATCAGGAATTATGTCCCCTCCATAAAAGAGAAAAAGGAAAAAGTGTAATTATAAATCATGTCCAGGAGACGACATCCAAAGAAGGGAGATGTCTCCTGCATGGGTTTTTCATAAGAGAAATGGTGAAAACTGTAATTACTAACAGTCTGCAGGAGGTGGCACATGAAGTACAGAGGAGATTTTTGTGCTGGCTGCAGGTGTCAGGTCAGTGTCACCATCAGTGCCACAAAGAACAGCCCAATGGTGCCCTTGAGCAGGTTCCAGAGCTGACAGCCAGCAAAAGAAGAAGAGAAGAAGGTGTGACATCCAACAGCTCTAAAAAAGCTCTGAGACCAAACCAACCAACATGGTGACCCAGCAATGTTCTTTTTAATCCTCCTCCACACAGAAACCTCTCCAATTCGCTGTGTAAGTCTTGAACACTAAAAACACCACAGGGTAAGACATGGCTGCTCAGTACTGTAATGGGCTCCATGGTGCCAGTGGGACTGAGTCCGTGATCCACAGGTACTTATAGGAGACTGAAAAAACCATAGAAGGAATAATTATAACTAATCTCTTTTACATGTGCTGATCAGATCTGTTGTTATTTCAGCACTTTGTGCCCCACGTTGGGCCCAAATAAAAACTGTGGTGGTTGAACACGAGCCAGACACTGAGAACCACACAGCTGTTCACTCACACACCACAAGTGTGAGCTAAAAACATTTTAATTATTGAAGTAGGATAAAATTAAATATATATATTCAGTAATTCTAATGCTAGTTCTATGAATAAAATGAAATAATATGGAAACTTTATTGTTTCACTATACTCTGCTTGCAAAGAGGGAAACTCCTGCTGTGCCTGAGTGCAGCAGTTCTCTAAGGGAGATGGGTTGGGAGCTGGTGCAAAGGAGCTGTAACATCCAGCTGCAGGCTGCAGAGGAGATGTCTGATGGGAGGAAAAGACACACGGGACGTAGAAAGGACAGAGACAATTTGCCACCTCAACCTTGCTACCACCACCACCTTGTCACCAGAACTTGTCACCTCTGGCTGGCAGCTGGCACTCATTCAGTCCCTCCACCTGGCACTGTGCTGCTGCTCCCCCACCCCTATGATACCCCCAGAGCAGTGCCTGGTGGGACAGCCTGACCTTTGCTTGGCCTCAGCTGGAGACTCTTTTCATTTGGATTCCCTGGCCCCCACCTCCCCCTTTCCCCTCTTCACTTGCAGAGCCCCCGGGCAAACCCAGCAATGCGGCGGGGCCAGGGCCGGTGGGAGGCACGGAGGGCACGGCCGGCACCCGTGAGGCAGTGGGAGTGGGTGTCCCCCCTTTTTGTGTTGAGTTTTCTTCCGAAGCCAGGACATTGTGTGCGTGCTGGGTGATGCCAAGAAGGAGCATTCCCTTTCTGAGGGGGAAATGCAAAGTGCAGCCTGCAGGGCGTTCTTGATGGCAGTGCAGAAAGCAGCTGCCGTAGGAAAGAGAGGCTGCTGCGGGCTTTTGGAAAGGGACACTTGTCATGCATTGCTCCTCCTGCCCCTAAGGGAAGGTGTCCTGCAGGCAGGGCAGGAACGGGCTCGCTGCCGCTGCCCCCATCCCCTCATTGTGTGACAGGACAATCGCTGCCAGCGCTCGGGGCTCCCCGCAGAGACCCCGATGATGCTGGTGCCATGCGGGGTGGGTGGGTGGGGATGAAGTGGCAGTGTGGGGACAGGAGGGAGCTGAGCGAGCAGCAGCTGCTGGATGGAGGGTACAAGTAGGGGAACTGACAAGGGGGTGGTGACAAGGTGGTGGGGGCAAATTATCCCAGAGGCTTCCCAGGGAGCCAATGAGAGCAATGTTGTGTTTGGGGAGGTGAGGAGCAATGTTCTCCATGGAGTGATGGACCTTGAAGGCTTTTCCTCACTGTCCAGGCCCCTTGCAGAGACATTCTGCAACAATACCAGTTGAATATACATTTCTAAACTGAAAAAAAGTGAAATAGAACTTTTAAAAAAAATTCTCCTTTTAATCTTCCTCCACACTGGAACCTCTCTGATGAGCTGTGTGAGTCTTGAACACTATAAACAACACAGGATAAGACATGGCTGCTCGGTACTGTAATGGGCCCCACAGTGCCAGAGGGACTGAGTCCATGATCCTCAGGTAGTGACTAGAGACCAAAAAAAAAAAAGCTTCTAAGGAGTCAAAGCCAAAATAAAAACAAAAATTATCTTCAAATATTGATTGGCTCCATTGGGTCCCATTACTGACAAAACCTCCCCAGAGACTTGTTAGAGAAGGTCACTGGAGGCCATGATTGCAGGGAGACAAAGGTTCTGTAAAGGTGGCTCTGAAGCAACAGGTATTTCTTTATTTATATATTTATTTACATTATGGATCAGTCAGGCCAAACTCTGAACCCCAGGCAATGGGAAATCAGAGTCCATCCCTCACTTGTGGGTCAGAATTCTTCCTGGGGGCAGTGGGGTGTGAAGATGAGCAATAAAAACTGTAGGAAAAATGCACAACACCTTCAAAGTACCTGAAGAAGGGGCAAGGAGCAAACCAAGTGCAGAGCCTCAACAGAAACTTCTGCCTGGTGGTGGTGATCCAGTGACCATTTCTAAAGTCACCTTTCCAGACACAGACTGTCCAGACAAAGGCCATTCCCATTCCTCTCCAATTGTCCCCTTCTCCTGCTCTTTGTTCATTCAGATGCCTCTCCCCTGGGTGCTGCTTTGAGCAGCAGGTTGTTCAAAGCTCGCCTGTCTTTCAGCAGCCTGATTGTCTCTTTAGCCACCTCTCTCATGATGATCACAGCTCTCTTTTCCCATCTGTCTCTCTAAACCCTTTCTCCTCAGATTCTTCTTCACTTTCTCTGTGTGACTTTTCTTGGCTGGCACAAAGGAAAACTCCTGCTGTGCCCGTGTGCAGTCAGTTCTCTGAGGAGAGCAGGTGGGAGGTGGTGCAGTGGAGCTGTAACCTCCAGCTGCAGAGAGGAGAGGAGAAGTCTGATGCAAGGACCAGGGATGGAAGCCCCAGGTGGGACAGGAAAGGAATCGTGGGGTTGGGGGGTGAGAAGTAAAGTTGTCCTCCCAGTGTCAGACCACAGGGAGCTTCTGTCATCTCTTCCCTAAAATGAAAATCATGAGATGATCTTTTAAAATATAATGTTAAAAAAAACTTCCACAAACTATTTTCGTTAAGCACAGAATAAAAAGTCTTGAAGATGTGAAGAATATCCCTTGGAGAGCCATGGCCCTTTAGTGCTCTCTCTATTTCAGTGAGCCCCAGGGTGTGTTTGGTGCTGAGTCCATGATCCTCAGGTGCTGAGAGATGAATGAACAAACTGCTCCAGAAGTCAGAATGGAACCTGAAAGTACCTTGAAGCATTGATTGGCCCCACTGAGGGCCATTGCTGCCAGAGCCTCCCCATGGCCTTGTTAGAGCAGATCACTGGAGGCCATGATTGCAGGGAGGAAAAGGCTCTGTAAAGGTGGCTTTAATTTAGGTTTTTTTTTAAGCAGTGAGGCCACTCTCTGAACCCCAGGCAATGGGATGGCAGAGGTCATCCCTCACTTGTGGGACCCAACTCTTCCTGGGAACAGTGGAGTAAGAAAATGAGTAATAAAAAAATTTTCTGACATATCCTGACCTCTCCAAGAAGGGGAAAGAAAGTCCAAAGCCTCAGGAAAAAATGACTCCTGGTCGTGGTGTTTGAGGCAGATGCCATGTCTGAGGTGACAAAGCCCTTAGTCCTGTTGGGCCTTTCATCCTTCCAGAGCCCTTGGCCACCTCTCCTGCAGGCTGCCCTACACTGTCCATGCCTGCAGCTCCTTCTTTAAACTGCTTTAGAAAGGCTTTAAAAAGAAGGACAAGGAGGGAGGAACTCAAGATGTCAATGATCACCCCACCATCACCACTACAGCTGATCTGGGATTAAACCAGACCTGATGACCCCAGGAGTCCAGCCTGGACTTTCCCAGGGCTGCCCTGAAGCCTTGGTTCTGACGAGAGAGTTATTGGGGGTGAGGGAGGAAGAACATGGTACCATTTTTCTGTATATTTGTGTATATGTAGTAATTTTCCCATTTTATCATTACTGTTCCATTAAAGCTGTGTAGTTTAGTTTCCAACCCATAAGTCTCTTTCCCTTATTCTCTGTCCTTTCTTTATCAGGGTGGGGAGGAGCATTAATTGTTAATAGAGCGCTTCTGCCATTTGGTTAATTGTCAGCCCAGCATTAAACCCTGAAAGATTCATTGGAGCCAAACGTGGAGCCTAAAATTATTATTTAAAGCCCAGTTGAAATTTCAACTCATTTATATGAATAGTTTGAATTTTGACTTCAGTTGGAGGATACCCAGATGGCTCCGCTGAGTGGGAATCCAACTATTTTCTCTAGAAACTTCACAGGGTTGGAAATTAAACCAATCCTGCTGTACCTTTGGTACTCAGGGCATGTGATCTGTGGCTTTTTATCTGGGATTAGTGTTGCCCTGTGGTTCATTCTTGATAAAAGCAGCTTACTAATTGTACTTATGATACGGTCTTCAACAGTGTGGTACATGGTACAGTGATTTTACACACACCTAGGAGATACACATAGGATACACATTTCATACACACAGGAAATATCCCTATAAAGAGGAAATAGACTGCCCACAGGTCAAAGCAGCCACACTTGGAAAAGCTCTCAGGTATCTGAAAGAATTGGCTGTACGAGATGTGATCTATACCATGATGAGACTGTAGATCCTTATCACATGCCATGCCCTCAGCCTGTGAGGCAAAGGTTTGTGCATGCTGCACCATCCCCATTTAACCAGACACTATCAGTGATGTTATGGGTTCCTGGAGAAATGGAACCAGCTGTGGGTGATGGGATTAAAACAGCAGGAGAATATGAAGATGCTGTCATGGCTCCTCATCGGGGCTGGGTCTCAGCTGTAAAGGGAACAGCTGAGAAACTGCACCTACCCCATCACAAAGCCCTGGGGGTGCTCTCGAGAGCCCAGGCCTGGAACTGTCTGGGATTGTGTCACAGAATCATGGAATCATGGAATGGGTTGGAAGGGTTAAAGATCATCTTGTTCCAACCCCCTGCATGCATGGGTAGGGACACCCTCCCACCCAACTGAAGCCAACCCTGTCCCTGTCCCCATGGAACTCACTAGAAAGCCAGACACAGAGAGACAAAACCATCTCACCTTCCTGACCCTTGCCCCAGCCATGCTCACATTGCTCAAATATGACTTTTTTCTAAAATTTAATGTATTTCAGTTAGTAACTGATGTCACCCTGGTACAGAGTGCTCCTCCATGGGCTGCAGATCCACATCTGCCCCTCCGTGCTCCTCCATGGGCTGCAGGGGACAGCTGCCCTCTCCCCACAGCCTGCAGGGGAACTTCTGGTCTGGCCCTTCCTTCAGTCACTGACCTTGGGGTCTTGTGGAGGGCTGGCAGCAGGCTTCCACCTCCTTCTCCATGGACATCTTGGGCATTTTCTGCCACAGACATTCCATGGTCACCCAGGGCAGCTGCTGACTCCTGAGGAAGGTGCTCTCCCAGATATGGGCACCCCAGGTCTCCACACCCCTTATATACCCCCAGGGTCACCATGGAGACCCCCATGACAATGGTGTCCAGGCACCAGGCCCTGCATCACAAAGCCCTGGTGGTGGCTGTGGAGACTCCCAGGCCTGGAACTGGCTGGGACTGTGTCACAGAACCATGGAATCATGGAATGGGTTGGGTTGGAAGGGTTAAAGGTCATCTAGTTCCAACCCAACCCATTCCAGGATTCCATGATCCCACTCAACTGAAGCCAACCCTGCCCCTGTCCCCATGGAACTCACTTCTTAATCCCATCCACAGCATCAGCCTCACTCAGCAGTGGTGTCTCTTGGAGCTGCTCCAGGATGAGTTTTCCGTGCTTCTCATTCTCCACGATCCTACAGATCATTCCCATGACCCTCCAGATCATTCTGAATCACAGAATACCTCAGGCTGGAAGAGACCCCTGAGCATCTCCTTGTCTGAGTGCCCTGCTCAAGGCAGGATGAACCAGATGAGGTTGCTCAAGGGCTTCCCCAGCGTGGCTTCATCCACAAAGGGGCTGAAAGTGCCTTTTGTCCCACCCCACAGGGGGATTATAAAGACAGCAAACAGTGTTGGCACAAGTTCTGGACACTGAGGCACCGTCACTGCTTGCCAGGAGGACTTTGGATCCCTGATGGCACTGTGACCCTCATCATCTCGTGAACTTCCCACCCACCACATCACCCACCTCTTCAATCCAGACATCACCAGTCTGGCTACAACAGGACAATGGTAGAGCATGGCAAAGGGCTTGCTAAAGGCCAGGTGCACCCCATGCCTTTCTGTCCCCTGCCCACTCTGCTTCAGCAATCCCCTCTTTGTCCTTCACCTGCCTGGAACATTTCTCATTTCCATGGTTTTCCTTTTCTCCCAGTCCCAGGGTCAACAAGTATCTGTGTGTGCTGAGGGGGAGAGGCTGTGGTGTCTGCAGCAGGAGCAGCAGCAGCCTTGGCTTTCTCAACAGCAGCAGTGTCTGTGGGCAGCAGCTGCAAAGACAGCAAAAGTACAAGGCTGAAAATTACCTTTATCCTGCCCCAAACCAGGACACACCTGGGTTGATTTTTAGCCGTACCTTACACTAAGCAGAGGTCTGCAGAAATAAAATGATATCCTCTTAACTTCAGAATGACAGTGTGCTACGGTGTGACATAAAGAGATATTCCATAGATACAGGAAACACAAACCAGCAAATAGACTGGAAAACCTGCTGATGAGGTCCTTTGTTCCAGCTGCTGACCACCAAGGGATGGATGCTCTCTGCTTGGCTGTGGGACCCGCTGGGAACAGGACTCCCCCAGAGATTTCTCTGCAGGGACCAAATGCTTCCACCCAAAGTATTCAGGAGTGAATTCTTTTCTCCAGAAGAGCCCTTCATGGCAAAGCTGTCTGTGCCTTAGAGCTTCCTGCCTGTTTCTTGAAGAGCTGCTCTCTCTGGGGATATCCAAATTCCTCTTTCTGTCTGACAAATAGGAAAGTCCTGTCCCCCTCTGCAGGATGTGTCTGTCGGGTGCTGGTCAGGCTGCAGAAGTCATTCTGTGCAGAGGCAGCACAAGTTTTGAGTGGATCCCCAAAGGGAGATGGTAAGATGAGTGTTTGCTGCTGTGAGTTGTGTCTGAAGGAAAGGGAGCAGATCAGAGGGCTCGGTGTGGAGCCCCGTGTGACAGCTCTAGAGCAGAGCTGCCATGAAGGCTCTTTTAGAATGAGGCTCTGAAACTTGAGTGGCATCAGGAAGCACTGGGAAGAAATCCACTGTCCATGTGCTTTCCTTAGGAAAATGAACCCTCTGGCCCACAGCATGGAACTGGAGCTGAGCTCTGGCACTCCAAACTGAGCCCTGCCAGACAGGCAGCAAAGGACATGAGCACATTGCTGGTGCCCAAGTGATTTCTGGAGCAGTCTTTCTACTTCCAAGGCCCTTTCTGCACTCTTGAAAAGCAGGCTATGGTTTTTGCTTCAGAAATATGGGGTTTTTTTCTATTCCATTTCAGAAAGCAGGTGTGCAGAAACTGAAAAAGGGTAAAGAGGAGCACGTTTGTTAACAGCAAGAAATAAGGGCGAGAGACTGATGAAAATTTTAAAACCAAAATCCAAATCAATTTATCGATAAAAATTACAAAAGAGGAGAGGGTGGGGAGGGCAGGGGAGGGAAGAAAAGGAAAGGGAAGGGAGGGGAAAGGTGGGGGGGGGATAGAGGGGGGGAATGGGAGAGGGGGAATGGGAGAGGGAGGGAAAAATGGGGAGGAAAAAAGGGGGGGAAAAAAGGGGCGGATAAAAGGGGCGGATAAAAGGGGCGGATAAAAGGGGCGGATAAAAGGGGCGGAAAAAAGGGGCGGAAAAAAGGGGCAGAAAAAAGGGGGGGAAAAAAGGGGGGGAAAAAAGGGGGGGAAAAAAGGGGGGGAAAAGGGGGGGAAAAAGGGGGGGAAAAAGGGGGGGAAAAAGGGGGAAAAAAAGAGGGGAAAAAAGGGGAGGAAAAAAGGGGGGAAAAAAAGGGGGGAAAAAAGGGGGGAAAAAAAGGGGGGGAAAAAAGGGGGGGAAAAAAGGGGGGGAAAAAAGGGGGGGAAAAAAGGGGGGGAAAAAAGGGGGGGAAAAAAGGGGGGGAAAAAAGGGGGGGAAAAAAGGGGGGGAAAAAAGGGGAGAAAAAGAGGGGTAGAAAGAGGGGGTAGAAAAGGGGGGTAGAAAATGTGGGGAAAAAAGGTGGGGAGAAAAGGTGGGGAGAAAAGGTGGGGAGAAAAGGTGGGGAGAAAAGGTGGGGAGAAAAGGGGGGGAGAAAAGGGGGGGAGAAAAGGGGGAGAGAAAAGGGGGGGAGAAAAGGGGGGGAGAAAAGGGGGGGAGAAAAGGGGGGAGAAAAGGGGGGGGGAAAAGGGGGAGGGAAAAGGGGGGGGGAAAAGGGGGGGGGAAAACGGGGGGAGAAAAGGGGGGGAAAGGGGGGGGGAAAGGGGGGGGGAAAGGGGGGGGGAAAGGGGGGGGGAAAGGGAGGGAGAAAAGGGGGGGGAAAGGGGGGGGAAAAGGGGGGGAAAAGGGGGGAAAAAGGGGGGAAAAAGGGGGGAAAAAGGGGGGAAAAAGGGGGGAAAAAGGGGGGAAAAAGGGGGGGGAAAAGTGGGGGGGAAAAGTGGGGGGGAAAAGTGGGGGGGAAAAGTGGGGGGGAAAAGTAGGGGAAAAAGGGTAGGAAAAGGGGGGGAAAAGGGGGGGAAAAGGGGGGAAAAGGGGGGAAAAGGGGGGGAAAAGGAGAGGAGAAGGAGAGGAGAAGGAGAGGAGAAGGAGAGGAGAAGGAGAGGAGAAGGAGAGGAGAAGGGGGAGGGGGAGGGGAAAGAAGGAAGGTGAGTGGGGAAATGATGGGGAAGGGGAAAGAGGAAAGAGGGAGGGAAAAGGGGAAGGAGAAAGGGAAAAAGAAAGGGGAAGCAGAAAGGGGAATAAGGGAACAGATAAAGGGGATGGAGAAAGAGAAAGGGGGAGAGGGGAAAAGGGGGAAAGGGCGGAAGGGGAAAAGGTGAGAAGGGGAAAAGGAAGAAAGGGGGAAAAGGGGGAAAGAGGAAAAGGGGGAAAAGGAAGAAAGGCGGGAAAGGCGGGAAAGGCGGGAAAGGGGGGAAAGGGGGGAAAGGGGGGAAAGGGGGGAAAGGGGGGAAAGGGGGGAAAGGGGGGAAAGGGGGGAAAGGGGGGAAAGGGGGGAAAGGGGGGAAAGGGGGGAAAGGAGAGAGGGAGAGGACTACACAGGAGAGGAGTGGAGAGGAGAGGGGGAAGGAAGACGAAGAAAGGGGAGAGGGGGAAGGAAGGGGAAGGGAGAGGGAGAGGGAGGGAGAGAAAGGAGAGGGAGAGGGAAAGGGGGGAGGAAGGGAATGGGAGAGGAGGGAAAAGGGAAGGGGGAGAGAGAAAGGACTACGCATCAAAAAACCACCAGGGAAGGGCAACAGGGCTGTCATCCATCCAACAGACTAAGAACATTTATTCAGACTGACAGAAACATATTTTCATCTCTTCTGATCCATCACAAGATATGGAATAAGCTCCCAAAGATATAGTTTAAAGTTCATCAGTGTCTGGGGAGAAAAGAGACAAGATTCCTGGTGTTACTTTTACAGGAGAGAGGGGCAAAGAGGTCACTGTCAGAACATTACGGCTACGAAGCCAGAGCTGAACACTCTCTGTGATTAAAAGCAGACAGCAACAGAAGGAAATTGGCTCAGGGGCTTCCTGCTTTGAAACAGCACCAGTCACTGCAAAGCTGTGACTCTGGAGTAATCAGTACAAAATAGGTGCAGTTCCTCCTGGGACATCTGGCCTCACATCACAGAACATGTTTGATGCCATGGATGACAAACATTCAACTCCCCTGACGACTGCCTGAACACTACTGAGTGATCTTTCCCTAAAGAAAGGAGAACTTTTGTCACTGATCAGCCTCTTCTTGCCTATTCAAATAAAAAGACTGCAACAGAGGAGCTACAAACACAAGCAATGAGTAAGGGAAAGCACAGACCAAGAACTGACAGCAGAGGGTGTGTGTTATGGGTCAGTGCTGAAGGCAATCACTGGAAACTTGGTTTGGTGGTTTTTTTCAGGCAGCTGCTTAAAGCTCTACAAAGCATTTTGTAAGCAGAAAGTTTCCATGTTCAAGTAAGTGTAAAGCTAGCAGAAAAAACCCTGTGCTTAGCACAGGAACTAAACAGCTTTCAAGATGTTGTTTTCAAGAGTGAGGAGCAATCATCTTTTTACTTACTCTAACATGACACATTACCATGTCCAGCTTCTTCAGAGACAAATTCATCCTGTTCCTGCCTGTACTAGAATTATACAGAAAACACACCATTAACATTGTGCAATATTAAACTTCTAAAACATTCTTCCAATCCACACAAAACCAGGCAAAAACCCCAAGGGCCAAAGAAGTGAGGCCATAAACCAGCAGAGTGGAGGGAAGGGCCCTCTCTCCAGGACTAAAGGGAGAGCAGTGACCAAATTCACAGCTCCTCCAGGAGTACCCCATAAAAACCCAAATGCCTCCTACACACAGTGGATCTCCCACACTGAGGTATAAAGTGAGATTTGTGGCAGATTTATTTATTATAGTCATACATCCTAGATAAGAAAATTTAATTTAAAGCTTAGCTCGGAACATCCTATGGCATCATCTTTGGGTTTCTGGACACTCCTGGAAAACAGCCCTCAAAACCCAAACTTTTCACCCCTAGCACACCTAGATGTTGTGTTGGGATGAGGAGGAGTTACACCATGAGTAATCCCTGCAAATGAGCTGTAAGTTTAGGCTAAAAAGCACAACCTTGCATACAGATGCTCTTCAGCAGTAGCTGAGGATGGGATTTCAAAATGTTTACCTTGTCTGCAGAAGAGGAAATCCTGTTCATCAGTGGTTCTGCTCCTCTGGGTGAACTGGGGATGCTTCCTACTGGACTTCTGTTCAGAACCAGACTGGTGCCAGGATGTCCCAGGTGAGTTGAATGGTGAACTGGATTTGCAGCCACTTCCACGTGTGTTCTTTTATCTTCCACGAAGCTTTCTGTTGGCTTTTCCTATTTTTTTTTTTCCCACCAGTTCTGAAATATTCAGACACAAAGAATTATCTCTGGCAGGAACCAGGAACAGTAGAGGGGATTAGGAACGACCAAACCCGACAGTCCCTCCTTTCCTCCAGCCACCCACCCAACTACCATCTCCCAAAGGAACCTTTGTTTTTGGCACTAGGAATACAAAGTTTTTCCCAGGGGAAAAGCATTGACAGCACTCCTGGAGTTCTTCCCCCTCTTCCCTCTTAAAGAAACTGAAAAATGAAGAATAAGGTGGTTATCTGACACATGCAGGTATTCACCTCACTCAAACACTCTGGGGTTGAGAGGAAGAAAGAAATGGAATTTTAAAGCACTCTTCACATCACTATTCAGACAAAGAGCACACCAGTGTCTAATTCCTCAACAGGACTAGTTCCTGTTTTCCAGAAAATAAAAATTAACAAAATGGGTACAGCAACTTTTAAATCTTTGCTCTGCCTGGGACTGGTGGAATTTGCAGAAAAGAACTTTAACATTCCAATCAGTCTTCTGACCAGTTAATTAGCCCAACACAGCCACACAGAAGAAATTTAAATATTGCTGCACATCACACAATAGAGAAGAGAAAGCTTAGTGGCTGAGATTGACTTTTTTGAGGAACAGGCAGCTCCCAAAAGACAGAATGCAGAAATGAACAGCAAAACACTGCTCAGAGCCTTCAACACTGCAAAACCTTTACCTCCCTTTTTTTTACTTTTCCAGCCTCATAGTTTAAGACTTGTTCTCTTAAACCAGCACACTTGGCCTTTAATTCCTTGTTCATCTTTTCCAGCGTGGAAACTTGCTTTTCAGCAGAGTTTGTGGAAAATGTCATTAAAGCATCCCTGTGCAGCAGCTGATGGAATAAATGGCCTTCCCTCTGGAGCTGGGCCAATGCCTCCTGTGTGGACAGAATCACAGAACCACAGAATCATTAAGGCTGGAAAAAACCTCTAGGATCCTCCAGTCCAACTGGGAAACCAACACCACTAAACCATGTCCCCAGAGTGGGAATAATGTGCTCCACTCTCCCCTGAGGTGTTACACAGGACCCTTCTGCCCAGCCCTGCCCCAGATGCCCAACACCAACAGGATGCCTGCCCTATTCCCCTCATGAATGCCATCAGAAAAAATCTTTTTCAAATACTTCCTGACATGGCCAAAAAAACATTTACAGAAGCAGGGATAACACCAAAAGTCACCAAATTTCAAAGTTTTTTGCATGAGCTTTCTCTTACAAAGGGGAAGACCAGGCATGTCTAATCACACACATCTGCCTGTTACAGACAAATCTCCCTCTTCCCTTCAATATGCATTTTGCATGGGGAAAAAGCATTTGACTGCTTTGTTTGTCTGCACAGCACAGCAGGAACAACACTGCTCAAAACTGAAGCAAACCAGCTGGAAACAAAGCAGCACTACAGCAAATATCCTGCATCTGGCAAGGATTTTTCCTCATCCTAAGAGGACTGTACCCAACTTCAGACAGTAACACAACTTTCCTCTGCAGGACTCTGCCATCACCATTAGTCACTTTCTGGTTACTTTTCTTTACCTTACTGTATAATCCAATTTACTCTATAGTGCCACTTATCAGTCCAGACTCTAATGCAAAATATTTGGCTTCACATACCTGCACCCCAGAGCTGGCAGTGGCTTCCTTTAGGCCTCTGTTTTTGCTGGTGATGACGTATGGAAAGCAGATCCTGAGTGCTCACCTACAGGAAAACCAAGAGACTTTTACAACCAGCATGACTGAATGCTACTTATTTACTCCTAGAGTGCATCTTGATTAATGGTGAGAACAATCTTAACACAAAACATCACATCCCCTCAAATTTATGACCAGCTAGAGAGAAAATGATCAGAATACACATTTCATGTGCATCCCTGTTAAATCCTTTCTTTGGTGGCACTTTACTGTCTTATGTAAAAAAGAAAGTTTCTGAATATCAGCATGGCCACACATAATTCACTCCAGTGTCTTCAAGGTGCAGGATATCTCTCTCAGATAAACTGTGTGCCATGCAGTAACGAGCAAGATGCTTCCAGCAATGCAAAGGGGGCCTCTTCCTCCTCCTCCTTCTCCTGCTCTGAGGCCTGAGGCTCCTCCACTGTTTCAGTAAAGATAGGTGTACAATATTTCTTCTGTCACTTGGTCAGTGTTCATTCAGGTCACACACAGCAACGTGCATGCAGCTTGCTGACACAAAACACTTGGTTCAGAGGGAGAACACAGCAAAAAAAGCAAGAAGGGCACTTCCTTGATACACACCACTGTTTGCAACACAAAGCCACAATTTCAGTTCTCAAAGAACGAATGAAAAAGAACAGGAATCCCACCAGGATTCACAAGTGAGGGAAAAAATTCAGTATCAGAAGTCCACACAATATTTGGTCATTTACTGTGCATTCATAGAGGAAGAATCTCAATCAGTATTAAACAAATCATTCCTCTCACCAGTCTTGTTATCTGCAGTCCCTGTCAAAATATCAGGACTTTCATTAAAAATGTACTTGGGGACACATGCAGCAATTGCAGCCCACAATTCTTTATTGAGTTCTTCCTGCTCCTGATTCTCCTCCATTTCTTCCTCTTCAGGTGACTCTTCCTAAAAGAGATCAAACCAAACAGCTGGAAAGAGCTGAAACAAGGACCTGCTTTGCCACCCACTGCCAGCTTGAAAAAGACTTTTCCTGCCTAAGACAGAAGGGAAACTTGGCTGAGCTTGCTTTTACAAGGCCTTCAGCTTTTCCATGGAAATCTGCAGCAGCAGAAAGAAATGCCTCCTGTCCTCAGTCTCAGCCCTGCTTCTGCACAGCCCCCAAGAAGCACTCCCTCACGCCAGCCCAGCTTCATTTCAGTTACAGCAAGCTCTCAGCTGCTCCTGGATCTCCCTCCTACCCTCCCCAGCCCCACCATGGCAACCTCCCTGTCCTTCACACAAAGTACCTGAGAACCACACAGAGATGTCCAGTGACCTTCCTCAGCTTTCTCCTTCTGCAGAGCTTCCAGCTCTGCCTGGAGACCTACACACCAGGGAAGAAGGGAGAGATGCAGTGGTTTTAGTTCACTCTGCTACGCCCCTGCTCTTTTTTTGAGGTTTTCTTTATTCACCAGGGACCTCCATTTCTGGAACAATCACATTGTCTTCAACCATATATGAGTAGTAAATTAGAATGGATGTGAATAAAAGGAGTTATTTATTTATCTTGCAATTGGCACCTTGCCAGACTTACTCACAGGAGAGGAGTCACTGGGACTGTCTGGAAAATGAGCCAGCTAAGGGGAGGAGCAGGAGGGAGGAAGGACTGGCCAGGGACAGAGGCTTAGGAGGTGATTAATACCTTCATTTGAACTATATGGCTTTTTTATTTCTCAAATGAAAAAGTCCTTTGTTTTCAAAATTTACTTCTCTCACTTTCTAGAGTAAGAAAATAAATAAGAAAAAAAAAAAACTACTTGGAAAGTCTACTTGCAGAGCAGGACATCATGCAACCTTTTCCTTACCAGCTTTCCCGTACTCCAGGAAAATGTTCCATAACTCCAACAAGTTTGGCTTCTGCTCCTTCTTGACCTAAAGATTTATTTTAGAAAAAATGTTTCATTTCTAAACGCCCTAGTAGTCACAACAATAAACATTGTTTTCACATCAAATATTGAACAGGAAATATAATCAGGTTGTCTTTTTCATAGTGCTTAGGTGCTGCATTTATCTTACACTTGTAACTACACAAACACTCCTCACACACCCAACTCAGTGAGTATTCCACCCCAAAAGACTCTGCAGGCACCCTTCTGCAAAGTGCTTCCAAAACTATCTTTACATGCAGAACAGTTTCACTCATCTGATTTTTATCTTTCTATTACTTGGAAAAATTCAGCTCTCACAGTTTCAGAATGCTTACTTGCAAAGGTGCAGAATGCAAGGCACTGTTAGCAGCACCAGACCTGATGCATAAATCAGCCTCTGCAAGTACACTTACCACAGTATCCCTAAATTTCAGTCTCACAGCAGAAAAATGCATCATTTCTATTTAAATCAATGCAAAAACATGAGATCATGCCAAAACTAAAGATGCTGGCTGGCATCTCCAGCATTAGTGAGTGGGTTGAACTACCACACTCAAGTTCCCCATCACTACAGAATCCCAGCATCAGCAACAGATGCTGATCCAAATGAACAAGAAATAAAATAATGGGAGTGTGTACCTATGACTTTGGCCCCAAACCACAAATCTACTGCTTGCTCTGCCACAGCTACAGGTCTTTTTGCAAAAACTGACAGAAACAATGACAGAGAAAACAATGCTGCCTGGAACTGCAGTTCCTTTCAAGCCCAGAGAAAACTTGCCTTCAAGAGATTTATTTTTCAAGGACACTTTTCCTATAACTGCACCATACCTTAGGGCTAAAACAGATGGATTCTTCAGAATCACTCCAAGTATCATCATTCCCCTCCTCCTCAGAACTCCTTCAAAAACAAAGCAAAATGAGTGCTATGTCTCTTAAATCACCTCTCAAGCAAGTGGGAGGGGTTTGTAAAGTCTCACCTTATTGAGCCTCCTTCACAAAGGTCATCTGTGGCTGTTCAAAGATTCAATGACATGCTGACATTAGATTTGGCAAGCACACAATTAAACAGTACACACAAACATTTAACATGGACAACTCCACAGCTCATACAGAATGAAACTGGCCACAACTGGACCCAAATGGGTGTGGTGACTGCTGCAAGAGTCACACCTGAGGGTCGGCGTACGGATGGATGCACCTCTGTGCCTCCTGGAACACTCTGTGTGGCACCTGTGGGTGCAGCTCCCTCTGTTGTTATATTATTTAGAATACAAATCACTATCCACCTTCTCTACCCCTCCTGCTCAGTAACACCTGATATTTCAAGCCAACAAATGCTGGGGTTCTCTTATGACAGGTACCCAACACCCAATTCCCTGCTGACAGGGCTGTAACATTTGCCTCAGAGCAGCAGGGAGTGCTGCTTCTCTTGATTTGACCACAAGCACATGCAATGGATGTGGCACAAGGACTCCTCCCCAAAACATACACTTCAGAGGACCTCAGAAGGTCTCTCAGCATCACCCCAGCTTACCCTCTAACCCTCTGTTGCTGCAGCACAGCAAAGGGACTCTCATGATGTGCTTTGCAGTGCCAGCCAGACTGCACTCTTAATGCCAAGAAATGCTCCCTGAACACTCTCTGCTGTCCATTTGCCACACAGTGCAGACATAACACACTTAAAAAAACTAAAAGAAGAACAGGTCCCAAGCTAGAGTTCATTTATATTCAAAAATTAATTCTGTAGGACACAACCCTGTCAGTAGACATGGAGCACACAAATCACAACTGCCCTTACAGCCTGACAAGGCCAAAAAGTAACAAATCAGCACATTCCCAAAGCTTCTTGTGCTGCTCCTCCTGATGCCTGCACTGAAGTCACCAGGGAGCACAGTCAGTGCTGACAATACAAACCACCTCAAGAAAAGGCCACATCATTGTCCTCTTGAGCTCCTCCATACTTAAGGATCCTACCTCCTCTGTCCACAGCAGGTGCACCCCACATAAATGGAGCAGCTCCTGCGTCCTCAGCAGTGATGACTATGCTGGGATCTTCTGGATCACATGCAGGAGCTTCTCCTCTGTTCTCCTGGTCTGCTTTTGCTTCCAGCTCTCCAGCAGCTCCTGCCCGCTCAGGAATTCGAAGTATCTTGAGTATGTTGTCACCTTGAGCATCCCCTGCAGGAGCTTCTGATGTGTTCTCCATTTTTGCCAGATATTGACTCAGACTGCACAGAGAAAGAAATAGAGTTGGTAAAAAGAACCACATCCTGGCATACACCATCCAGCATAACAGTTAACACCAACTTATTATCCACCCTACACATATTCCTACAGATTCTCAGCATTCTCCTCACTATTTGTTAAGGGTAATTCACACAGAACTCACTGCAGGGCTCTTCCCCTAGAGATGCACATTGACACCTTCCAAGTTCCAAGCTCCTGCTTGGAACATTTTTTCAGTCTGCCTTTTAGGCACACATAACCACCTGAGAGAAGGAACCCCCACAGCTACAAAGCTGTGCATCAGAGCAGTGAAGGGCTCTCAGTCAGATCTCCTCTGAAACAAAAGGCTGGTGGTTCCTGGGCACTGCAGTGCAAGTCAGCAAGGACAATGGTGCTGGGCTGGGCAGAGGCTTTACACGCCTGTCAGCTTGCCAAGTTCCTCCTCTGGCTACAGACACTTTGGAGAGTTCCTGCTGGGCAGACCTCAGCTCAGCAACAACACTTGAAAGATTCTCTAACACACAAGCCTGGAGAGAAATTTCCCTCAGCTTCCAAATTAACACTACACACAGTGTCTCAGTCCTAACCAAACACCAGGTGACAGAATTGCTCTGGTACCCCCCTCCACCCTCCCAAGGGAAGATAAAAGGGGAACAGGGAAGAGAGACTTGAAGGTGTGAAAATAAGACCCAAACAGCTTTGCTCAAAGAGGAAGAGACAGGAACACGTGGGACAAGGAACAAATATCTGCAAGTCTATACCAAAGCCCATCTCCATGGTCACAGCTATAAGTGTCCCAGGGCCCCTTGCAGCAGGGCCGACTCAGGAGAGGGGTCCCCAGCTGCCCCCAGCACCTGATGGATTCGGATCTTGCCGAGCACGGGCGAGCTGATGACAAAACAGGAGCCTCTGCCCAAGAGCTCCCAGTGCAGCCCAGCAGCAGGGAAGAAGGGAGCAGGCAGGGACCAGGCTGCCCATCCTCTGGCCTTTCAGAGAGCCTGGCAGGAGATGGGAGGGAATCCTGAGCCCTGCCTCTTCCACCCCTCACGGCTCCCTCAGGCTGCTACACACCCTCTCTCTTGGGCACAGCAACCACACCCAGCAGAAGACATCACTGAGCACACCTTCAACACACCTCTAAACACACCATTAAACCTTGGGGCTGCCACCAACAACATTCCAAAGCCACACTGAGAACTGACCACTTCTTCTCATCAGAAAGTTCAAAGGTTACCTCCAATACCCATGAAGATCAGCATAATCCTCAGCTGTGTTCCCATCAGTGTCTTCATGGGAAATATTGGCACCGTAAGAAAGGAGAACTTGGACCAAATTCAGCTGCCCAACAGAAGCAGCAATCATCAGTGGGGTTCTGAAAGATGCAAAACATCCTATCAAATGGATCATTTGACACAGACACAGAAACATTCGTTTCATTCCTGCTTGCTCTCAGAAAAAGTCTTTTCCCCATTACATTCCAATGAACAAAAGAAAAAGCAGGGTCCAGTAGAAGCAACAGTAACATGGGAGAGGGACTCAAAACAGCTGCGTGGGCAGACAGAGCTGCCACATGCACAACACTTCCGTGCACACGAGGCTGCTGTGCACGAGGTGGTTTCTCAAACTGAGGCACTGCTGCCAGGCTCATGACACATCTCCTGCCAGACAATGCCTCCTGGACATCCCCAGTGCAGAAAGCAGCCCCTCAGGTACCACAGCAGCCAAGCACACACTGCTTTCACACAGAACTCTCACAGAAACAGCTCCTTCCCAGTGCCCCCTGCTTTTGCTCAGAGCACATTCCCATGCTTCTCAGCAATCCAACAGAAAGAAGACCAACGGGACACATCTGGATAAACCCCTCACCTTTGATGCTGGTCTCGAGCATGCACGTCAACTCCTGCTTTCAGGAGAATTTCTACTATCTCTTCCTGACCTTCAGAGACAGCAAGAGCTAGTGGGGTAAAGCCCTCCTGAAAAGTCAGAGAAATACATCATGCTAATAATCAAAGCCAAAAAAATCTGTAAAAGGAATACTGAAGTCACTTTCTGAAAGGACTTGCTGAAGAAATAGAAACATTTACCTTATTCTTGGCACGATGATCGACAAAATGCCTGAGTAACAGCCTCACGAGGTTTTTATCATGAGCCTGGATGGCCAGATGGAGGGCAGTGTGGCCATCGGTGTCGGTGAGATTTGGGTCGGCACCGTGCTCTAGCAGGAAAGCCACACAGTCTTCTTGATGAAACTGTACTGCCTGGGAACAACACACAAAAAAAGGGAAGACTTGCAAAATTCACATTTCACTCCATCACAGCTCACCCAGCTTCTGAGCACAGGGAAAGAAGAGCACCTGCAAAGATGATCTGACAGGTGCCTGTCCCACTCCAAATCCAACAGGCGTGTTTCCGCACAGCTCTGCGCACAGAGTCCTGCCAGACACCTCTCCTTTCATGCACACTCAATAAGCCCCTCTGCCAAGAGCAGAACTTCTCTCACTCACCCTCATCAGGGGTGTTCTCCCAAAATTGTCAGCAGCATCCAACCGGCAGCGGTGCCTTACTAGAAATCTGACGACCTCTGTGTGGCCGTTTGCAGACGCCAGGTGGAGAGGTGTCCTGAGAATTAAACATGGGAGCTTAACACTGACAGACAAGGAAAGAACCAAAGCTGTGGCACCACCCAGCCCGGGGGACCCTGCCCAGACCCTGCTGCTGCTGCTGCTGCTGCTGCTGCTGCTGCTGCTGCTGCAACCCCGCACACATCACCCACAGGGCAGGAGAGACCTGGGGAGGCCTCAGCAGCTGCAAGAGAACCCTGCAGGGAGAGCAGGGCCAAGCAGCAGCCCAGCACCTCCAGGAGCACTGGCGCCCACCCAGCAGCTCCCAGCACTGGAAAGCTCTCGAGTTCCCCCTCCCAGCTGACAGGGCACATCTTGCTTTGCAAGCAATCAGCTCCAAGGGGATCCCACACAAACCCTGCAGGGGGGATGCTCCCGCACGCCACCCGAGGTGTCCCAGCAGCGGCCCACAGCCCCTCACCGATTCTCCCTGTCGCGGCGGTCGATGCCCCAAATCTCCATCCACCGGCGCCAGCGCCTCAGCCAGGCCAGGTGGCCGCGGGCAGCCGCGCGGTGCAGCCTGCCCAGACCTTGCTGCTGAGGCTCAGGGGCGCCGGTGCCGGCAGCGGCAGCACCGCAGGGCTGCCCAGGAGCGCTGACAGAGCGGGACACCCGACGCTTCCTGCTGAATTTCTGCCCCATCTCAGCAGCTCTGGGGGCTGTGGCACGGGCACAGCCCCACGGGAGCAGCGGGAGGCAGCCGGCAGAGCCGGAGGGGTGGGGGTTAATGACAGGGGAAGGGCAAAGGCAGGGACAGGGCAGGGAAGAGACAGACGGGGACGAGGTGGATGACAGGGGAAAGGCAGGGACGAGGCAGGAGAAAAGAGCAAACCAACGGCAAGGACCAGGAGCAGCCAGAGAGACACAGCCCAGCACAGCTCAGCACAGGAGCCACAACGGCAGAGTCGCCCCTAACGGCAGTTGCCAGGGGCAACCGTGGGCGGGGCCGAACCACCTGCGGGGAGGGGGGGGGGTGGGGAGAGAAGGGACTGAACCAATTCACGGGGGAGGGAGGGGACTGAAGGAAAGGAAAAGGCTCCCTTAATCCTTAAACCTTGCACTGGTTTAAGCCTCAGCATTCATTCAGTGCCACTACAGGTGACAATGGTCCCTTAAGTACCTGAGAGAAGCTGAGAAGCTCTCCCCCACCTCTATGAGCCATACAAAGAACTGGTAAGTTCTGCTCCTGGAGAGGCTTTTTCATAACCAATTCAAAGGAGTTGATAGAGAGGGTAAAATAACCCTTCCTGTGTAACCAACTTCTTGTCTCTCACTTGTCATCTTGTCCTGGTTTGGGCCAGGATAAAGGTGATTTTCTGTTTTGTACTTTTGCTTTCAGCTAAGTCTCTTGTAAGTAGTTGCACTTGCTGAAATTAACAGCAAGTTAATTAAATGAATGGCAAACTAGCTTCCTCTGACTGCACAGAGCTCACTGCAAAAGTTCCACTGCCATTGCACAAGTACAGGGGGTTTCCCTAGACAAGTCTAACCCATAACTAGAGGGAAATGGATATCTAGAATTCTCCTGGCACAGTTAACACAAATGTTAACTGTCACCATGCCACATGTGTCACACCCAGCTACACAGAAAATCATCTCAAAGTTCCCTGCTGCAAACACATCCTCTGCAGGCCCCAGCACCAGCCTGACCTTCCACAGGCAGCCCAGCTTTTGAACAGCCAGCCTGAAATGAGCCACTAATGGCTGTAATTAGCCACCAACCACACCCCACACACAGCACTGACTTTTCCAATCATTTGCTTTGGCCTTATTCAATGTAGCCTTGTGTAAGGAGATGTAAACTCTTCCCTTTCAGCTTTTGACAGATAGACTTTTCTCACAAACAGTTTATGTAAAAGCCACCATGCTACCTGGGGTAAGCTCTTGTTGGACTGGAGCATCAGGAGAAACCTCTGCTGACAGGCTGGGCAGGTATGTTCCTCAGACTCCAGTAATGCTCTTCTAATACCTGTGTGGAATTAGAATCATAAAAATGGTTTTTAAAGAAAGGAGGGAAATTTTGGAGTTCTAATCACTCTTAAAAATACACATATGGTTAAAGGGTGAGTAAGATCTTGGGTGGAAAACATGAGGATAAAAATGTTCAATAGTGTAAAAATAATTTCTAGTATGTACCAAATAACCACACGGTTTTGGTATTTCACTGTTGTAACATCTGAAGGTGGGGTTAGGTTGTGCCTTCATCTTTTATCTGGTCTTTTTCCCACTGTCCACTAGAGTTGAAGTCACCAACCTCAAGGTTAGGGAATAAAACAGTGATCAGGAAAACGTTCTGAGTTCTGAAGGATTAAATATTTAACTATTTAAATATTCAAATAGTGGTGGTTTTGTTTTGTTTTTTTTCTAGTCAGCAGTAAATCACCAGAGCAGTCTTATATAAGAGAAAGGGCTGTGGACAAGATAGTTTGATATCTAAGACTGTCAGCACCTGCACAATTACACACTCTGCTCATACTCCTCCCTCTGTGTGTAAAGGGCATTTAACCAGACACAGAAAAAGGGAAAAGAGCTTTCTGCTTATTTTCCCCTTTCTGTAAGAAGCATCCTTCATGATAAAGAGAACTGGAAACAAAGCAACTTTATTATCTTGTGTTTCTGCTCTCAGAAGATATGTGATTGTTTTGAATTAACAAACATGCAAGGAACACTTACATTCCTCACAATAACTGTTCCCACAGCAGGGAATAAAAGCTGCATCAGTCAGGAGGGCTTTGCAAATAGCACACAAGAACTCATCAGGTATGGGATCATCAGAGGAGGAGGAGGAGGAGGATAAAGAGGATGGCTCTTTGGATAAATAGAAAGGCTTTTCCTTCTTTCCTCTGGCATATGCTTCCCTGGAAACAGAGTGGGGAAGGAAAAAGACAAAAGTTAAAGATGGGCAAAAGGAAAAATTTTCCAAGCTTTGGATTTTTTCAAAGGAAGAGATGGAATTTCTGGGTGGAATTTTATACTGGAAAGCCCAGTATCTCTCAGCCCAGGAGACCAGATTCCTTCTTGGAACCTAGGACACATTGCTGGCTCATGAGCAGCTTGGTGCCCACCAGGACCCCTCCCAGCCTGTGCTGAAGGTACAGAGAGGATCCAAGGCTGTGTCATTAGATACAGATTATTTAAGCTGGCAGACTGCAGGGCATGAAGAAGCAAGAGTGGAGGGGCTGGGACATCTGAAAAGCTATTAGACAAACTTTTCTGTCAGAAATCATAGAATCATAGAATTGGCTGGGTTGGAAGGAACCTGAGAGATCATCAAGTCCAACCCTTGATGATAGAAATGAGGGACAAACATCAGTGACAATGTCACTGATGCTCAGCAAAAAAAGCAAAACAATTACCAAATGGGCCACTGAGTCATTTCACTTCACTGCTTGATCGGAGCTGGAAATACATCAAGAGTAAATTCACTGAAGTGCTTTTTTTTGTTGTTGGTGGTTTTCACAGCTAAATCAGACAGAGAAATGCACTCAACAGGCAGC
The DNA here is from genome assembly GCF_036169615.1 of Heliangelus exortis. NCBI lineage: Eukaryota > Metazoa > Chordata > Aves > Apodiformes > Trochilidae > Heliangelus > Heliangelus exortis. The sequence continues at coordinate 146,238 of NW_027285918.1, forward strand.
TGAAAGAAACTCGACCCCCAAGTTACCTACAAATAGGACTGCGTGGGGATACCAGATTTAGAATAAACTAGGTTTAATATTAAACTACATTTAATATTAAACAATGTCTTTCTTCCAGTAACAAAAGTGAGAATTTTAGTGCCTTGTAACAGGCACTGAGGCCACAAAGTGAGCACCTTATCCTCCTGCAGATTTTCCCCTCAGAATTACAGGATGTTGGGACACCTGAAACACCCCAGGCGTGCGTGGCAAAGCTACTGGCTGCCTTTTCCTCGTGAAAATAGGGACAGAAGAGGGAAAAAAAATTCCAGCACACTCCACCTCCAACCACCAACCAACCACCACAGGTATTCTTACCTCTAAAACTCCTGCTCCACAATGACAGGCAGCAACCCCGCTTCTTCCCGTGACACTCCACTCCTCCTCAGAGCCAGGGACTGCAGGAAGGCTCAGCCAGGGCTGATCTCCTCCCCCCTGGGAACAGCTCCCTGAGCTGACACACAACCCCATCTCCATGCTGGCAGGAATGGGTGCCTGAGGGCTTTCCCTTGCTGTGGCCTCTGCAGTGAGGCAATGAGCACTTCCCAGAGGAGACTGAGGCAAACAAGTCCTGGAGAACCTCAGCATTCTCAATATCCTGTGGAGCTAGGTCTGACATTTCCTTTAGGAGAGGGCCTCCATTTTCCTTGCTTCTCCTTTTATTCCCACCTAGGTACCTCTCAAAGCTTTTCTTATTGCTCTTTCCATCCCTGGCAGGATTCAATTCTACCTGGGATGGATGTGGCTCTCCTGCCCTGCTCCCCAGCTGCTCCGACCACCTCTCTACTCCTCCCAGGGTACCTGCCCTTGCTTCCCTCCCCCCCTCTGCATGCTTCCTCCTTCAGTTTGAGGGCTTTTAGGAGCTGCTGGCTCATCCCCGCCACCCTCCTGGAGTTTTTCCCCAGCTGCGGGATGGGGAGTGTGGGGAAACTGCAGCTGCCAGCATGGCCCGGGAACCAAGATGGCCGCCGGGCAGCCCCCTGCATGGCCCGGGACTACAGCTCCCAGCATGGCCCGGGACTACAGCTCCCAGCATGCCCCGGGGCGCTCCTCCTCTCCTGCTGCCTGAGCCCGCCCGACCCCGGGGCTGCCCCGGCCCCGGCCCAGCTGGGAGGGGGAGCAGGAGGAAGGGGATCTGGGCAGGGAGAGAAGGCAGGAAAAAGAGTGGTGAGGAGCGGGAAAGAGGTGGAGGGGAAGGGGGCAAAGAGGGAGGGAGGGAGAGGAGAAGGGCGGGAAGGAGGAGAGAGGGGGGATGGAGAGAGAGCGGGCCAGGGGCCTGAGAGAGACAGAAAAGGGGCCCCAGGAGAGGGGAGTGACAGAGGGGTGGGAGAGGGAGCAGGAGAGAGGGGAAAGGGCGAGGGGAGAGGAAGGGAGAGGGGAGGGAGAGGCAGGAAAGGGGAGAGGCTGCAGGAGAGAGAGGGACAATAAGGCCAGGAGAGGAGAGGGAGAGAAAGATTTGGAGAGAGAGAGAGAGAGAAAGAGCAATGGCTCTGAGAGCAGGCAGGGAGGAATTGGGAAGTGTTGAGAGGGAGACAGGCAGTGAAAGCCCAAAGTTGTGATGGGCAAAGGAGAGAGAGGGAGGGATGAAGAGCTGGGGGCAGGGAGCTGGGCAGAGCCCCAGAAGAGCAGTGCTGAGCAGCTGGGCCAGGCCCCAGCAGCCTGGGCTTCCCCCTGGGGTCTCCATCTCTGCTGTCTGCCAGCACTGGGGGCACCCCAAATGTCCTGCCTGCTCCCCACAGCCCTCCTGAGCCCTGGGGACAGCTGGGCTGTGGTGTCCATGTCCCAGGGCTGATTTGGGGGTGTCAGGGCTCTCCCGGGGCACTCTGGGACTGAATGGGAGCAGTATCTCTGAGTGCCTCAGCCTTTCAGCCCTGGGCAGCTGCAGCCAGGCACTTTTTCAGGCTGTGACAGATGATGGGAAGATGGATGCTGGTGCTGTGCTGGTGGCTCTGTTCAGCTCCCACTCCAAAGCTGTGCTCACTGAGATCCGGGGCCACCTGAAGGCCCTGGCAGAGATCTCCAGGGAGTTTGTATTCCATTTTTTGGTATCTTTGGGCTACAATCTGCTGGGGCAATGGGATGCTGGGGTTCCAGGTGCTGGGGCTATGGGGTGGCAAGGTTGTGCTATGCCCGAGTTCAGGTGAGCATGTTCTTGTTCCTGACAGAGTCTGGGTTTGTTGGCCTGGGTTCCTGGGATGAAGTTATTTTTACCTTGTGTTCTGAATGGTCTTTTCTTGTGCAGGATGAAAGGTTGTTTTCATTTTTAGGGTTTGATTAGGGGCCCTTGTTTTGTGTACCTGGTATCTTCAGGTTGATTTGTATTGTTGTTGTGCTGGATTGTGTTGTGTTTTCTGTCTTGAAACCATCATTTCTGGTCTGACACCTCTACAGCAGGTAGGGCAGTGTGACTGATGGTGTGGTCTTGCATATTTCTAGGGAGCCAGTGGAAATGTGTGGCTGGAGCCTTCTGCATCACTTACCCTTTGATTTCTTGAGTGTAAATCTTGCAGTGTTTTTGCTGAGGTGCAAAAATGAAATGGGAGAGCAGATCTTCCTCACTCACACACTCACACACACACACACACACACACACACAGCTTCCCCCATCTGAAGATGAACAGCCCAAATCTCTGGGGCTGTGTTCTTTTATTAAACGTGTGTCAGACCTCCAGCCCCAGGGGACTTGTGTGCAGAGAATGGCTGCATGGGCCTGGGGCTTGACCATCATCACCTGGAAGGGAAAAAGGAAAAAAAAGCAGGTGATGATGTGGGACTTGTTCCCAAGTCTGTTTCTTTCTATATTCTCTTGCAGCAAGGGACACTCAGACACCCTGAGCCATCCCCTCCCTTCACTGGCCCTGTGACCACCAAGCCCAGTGCATCTCCCCCAGGCTGTCCTGTCATGGCTGGCTGCTGACAGGAGGGGACACGGGGAGGTGGCAGCCTGGGGTGACACGGGGGACATGGGATGGTGAGGGTCTGGGAGAGTGAAAGGACATTGGGCAGTGATGGGCCCAGGGCTGCTGGGGGAGCCATGGCAGAGCCAGGGGGCTGCTGGGGGTTGGCACTGGGTAGTGAAGGGTTGGGGGTGATGGGACACTGGGCAGTGACAGGCTGGGGGACAGCAGGGACAGCAGCACCTTGGGATGGTGTCAGGCTGGGGGACAGCAGGGACAGCAGCACCTTGGGATGGTGACAGGCTGGGGGACAGCAGGGACAGCAGCATCTTGGGATGGTGACAGGCTGGGGGACAGCAGGGACAGCAGCACCTTGGAGAAAAAAAGGTGGGGTTAGTGACTGAATTTTGTCTTCAACATGTTTTACTCTGTGCATCAGAGAACTGGTTTATACTCTGCTTTCACTACTTAAGGTTTGGTACAAGTGCTTTATTTGGAGTTCTGATCACCTTTTTTTGTTCTTCTAGAAGCCAATCAGAGCCAGTGAGTGGAACATCTGGAAGGCAGAGGGAGCCAGTGAGTGGAACATCAAAAGCTGTATGTAAAATCACAATCTCACACTTTCTATTGCAGCCTGCATTTACATCCAAACAATGTACCCTTGTATTAATTTCCCAAACACTAGCTTAAAGTATTTTCCAATAAAACACAGTCTTTGTTATAAAAGCAATGTATTTGACTCAGCATAACAAAACTGTGTAATGCCATCATTTGCACAGGGTTGGTTTTTTCCTGATTTTTGAAAATGTTACCAAAACCCACTGAGAATCTGTTATTATTAAACTTGGTACTGTTTCTTACTTTTGACTCAAACAAATACTGAAGCCAACATATCCCAAACATTTTGAGGACGTCTCTGTGCAGCTAAAGAATTCCTTTTTGTGTCTGTAAATACCTGGGCATTTCTTCTTAAACCTGTATAACTGAGGTGAAATTGTTTGGGCCCCTCTGAGTACATAAATGTCTTCAATAGCTTGCTGTCAGGTTTGGACTGCTTCCATTTCCCAAAGGTTCAGCCTTTCTTCAGGATACCACCACTTGGAACTGACACTGGGAAACGGGGCAGCATTTTTCTACAGCTTTGCAAACACTGTCCTGCTGCTGCTAAAATACAAATAAGGAACACAAGGAAATACCTGACTGGTAATGCTCTAGATGTTGATTTGCCCCCTGGGGTGGAATATGATGTGTAACTCTGCATCTCAAAAGAGTCCTTCCAGTATAAAAATCACTAAGTTGTGGGATGGTTTGTTTTTTTTTCATCCTGATTTTAGGTATAACTGCATTTTCCTCACTAGAATGGGGTGAGGCATTACACTAAGCCAGAGTTGTGGGGTCTGAGCACTTGAGAAGCTGTTAGGAGATCTGAATGTAGAAATTCATCAAGTGTGTCTCTGTGTCCTGTGCAGAATACAGCCTGTGCTGGTCATGGAGTGGTGTGTCATATTTCAACATGAAAACTTGTTGCCTGTAGGTCTGAAACCACTCAGTCTGAATCTGTCATCAGCAATGCTGTCACTGATCAGTTTGAATTCCTTTCTGCACATGAATGTCTCTCTCTGTGAGTGTGAGGTAGTGTAGCTGGCCCAGGGACCCTGGTAGTTCCCACAGTGCATTTATCCAAACCACATTCATAGCATTTGCTCTAATTCAGATGGGGTTTTATTTCTTGAAAACAGGTATGTTAAACCCTTTCATTATTTCTGTGGGAACAGATCAGTGACTCCTCTGCACTTGTTTCTCTGTCCCAGCCTATTGTGGTATATGGAAATTCTTGTCAAATACTTAAAAACAAAACCCAAGAGTCTTTGCTTTGTTCTTTTAAATCTTCTGCTGTGATCTGTAGCTGGATACCCATTGAGATGTGAACCAAACTTTGATTTTTAAGAATATGAAGCCATTGGTTTAAGTTTACAAAATGTTTCCATTTGGATCCTATCCTACAGAGGGTTGTTCCCAGGCTGGGAAGACAGGAGGGGAGTAGCTGATCAGCCTCAGTGTAACCCTGCAGTATTGCTCAGCTTCAGGACACAAGGAAGCCCTTCAGAAGCTGTTCCCCATCTCTGAGGCATTTTGTTAATTTTGTGTTGGAAACCCAATGTTTGCAGAGTAATTGAGTTGTCAGTAAGTCATGGACATTTCAGTGGGTCTGCAGCAGTTAAATGAGGAGTGTTTGTGTAACAGGGACAACTGCTGTGTTGTGCTGTGGAACTGCTGGCACGTTTGCTCAGCAAGGTGCAAGTTTGTCTGGGAAAGCAGCAGTGATTGCCCTTTGTGAAAAGGCACAGTGCTCACCAGTGAAATGACTGCTCCTGAAAGTTCCAAAGATCAGAGAAGGCCTAATGCACAGGAGCTGGTTCTTGCTTCTGAAAAGGTAGCTTGGAGTTCCTGCCCAAGAAAATCTTTTCCTAATGGAAACTCCATGGCTTTGTCTCTGGAGAAAGTAAACAGTGTAGAGTTAGGGAAAAAAAGAAGAGTCAGTTTGGAAGGTAGCCACCCAAAGAAATTGATCTGTATTAGTGCTGTCTCTAAAGGTGTACTTGGTGATGTAAACTCATCTGAAGTTTTATCCTAAAATGGGAACAAAGGGAAATCCTCGAGCAGCTCCAAGAGACACCACTGCTGAGTGAGGCTGATGCTGTGGATGGGATTAAGAAGTGAGTTCCATGGGGACAGGGACAGGGTTGGCTTCAGTTGAGTGGGATCATGGAATCATGGAATGGGTTGGAACTAGATGATCTTTAACCCTTCCAAGCCAACACATTCCATGATTCCATTGTTCTGTGACACAGTCCCAGCCAGTTCCAGGCCTGGGAGTCTCCACAGCCACCACCAGGGCTTTGTGATGCAGGGCCTGGTGCCTGGACACCATTGTCATGGGGGTCTCCATGGTGACCCTGGGGGTATATAAGGGGTGTGGAGACCTGGGGTGCCCATATCTGGGAGAGCACCTCCCTCAGGAGTCAGCAGCTGCCCTGGGTGACCATGGAATGTCTGTGGCAGAAAATGCCCAAGATGTCCATGGAGAAGGAGGTGGAAGCCTGCTGCCAGCCCTCCACAAGACCCCAAGGTCAGTGACTGAAGGAAGGGCCAGAGCAGAAGTTCCCCTGCAGGCTGTGGGGAGAGGGCAGCTGTCCCCTGCAGCCCATGGAGGAGCACGGAGGGGCAGATGTGGATCTGCAGCCCATGGAGGAGCACTCTGTACCAGGGTGACATCAGTTACTAACTGAAATACATTAAATTTTAGAAAAAAGTCACATTTGAGCAGCGTGAGCATGGCTGGGGCAAGGGTCAGGAAGGTGAGATGCCTCTTGTCTCTCTGTGTCTAGATTTCCTTCTTTTCCTTTCCAGCAGGGCTGTTCCATGCCAGCTGTGCAGTTGAGTTTCCAGCCCCTCAGTCTCTCTCCCTTCTCCTCTCTCCTTTCCCCAGAGGGGAAGGTGTCTCTGCTCCAGCACTGCTCTCCCCTCGGGGACTGCTCTCAGCTGCCCCTCTCCTCTGCCCTGCAGCTCTCAGAGCGGTTCCTTTCCCCTTGTCAGGGTTTAACACTGGCCCGGCAATTAAACCGAGTAACAGACGCTCTCTATTAATCTCTCTCTCCTCTCTTATAAGAAAGGAGAGAGAATAAGGGAGAGAGACTTATGGGTTGGAAACTAAACTACACAACTTTAATGAAACAGTAATGATAAATAGGAAAAATTAATAAATATATACAAATATACAAGGAAATGGATACCACATTCCTCCCCCCTTTCCCCCAATAGCTCTCACATCACCACCAAGGCTGCAGGGCAGCTCTGGGAAAGTCCAGGCTGGACTCCTGGAGTCGGCAGCAGTTGGGAACTGGAGGCAGGAACACACAGATAAGGGCTGGCACGGATCAGGAGCACAGGCAGATGAACGGACGAGATCCTTCCAGGGTGCCGGGGTGAAGGAATGGAAGGAGGAAAGGCAGGAAGGGTAGGCAGCCGGAAGCTGGAAATCAGGAAATCTGGCTTGGCCCTCATGATCCCTCAAATTTATACTGAGGATGACGTGTATGGGATGGAATACTCTGTTTGGTCAATTCTGGCATCTATCTTGTCCGTTCCTCCCCAAAGGAGGGATGCAGGTGGGACCTCTTTATGTTTTCCTCAGAGCTGAGCAGTGTCCTTGGCTCTGCACACCAGTCTCTAGCAGTAACTGTAAACATCAAGTGTTATCAGTCCTAGAAACACACACTGTCTGAGAAACTTGCTGTTAATTTCAGCAAGTGCAACTACTTACAAGAGACTTAGCTAAAAGCAAAAGTACAAGACAGAAAATCACCTCTATCCTGGCCCAAACCAGGACAACTGCCTCCCTGTGTGCAGAGCGAGGTCCAGTTACACACAGAGCAGGGGCCCTGGCTGAGGGCCCAGGGGAATGGCAGGGGAAGGGGATGGTGCGACCCCAAAGCGTCGGGGTGATCGCCCCGAGGCTGCTCGTCTCCCAGGATCTTTACAGCCTCTGCAAGGTGACTGATGAGGGCCATGAGGAGGCCGGGGAAGAACGCTTTCAGGCTCCCCTGACAGTGGGGCCACTGGCTGAGCCTGCACACGAACTGGGGTGCCTGCAGAGAAGACACAGGGGCAGCTCTCAGTGCACTGCTTCAGGGTGGCCGCACAAGCCCCCCTGGGCCAGCACGGTGACCTCCCCTCTGGCACCCGACTCTGGCCCCTGCCCCAGGTTTCCAGCTGCAGTACAGGGCAAGGGGTGCAGGCAGTGGGGAAGCAGAGTGCTGCCCAGAATGCTGCAGGGCTCCTGTTTGTGCTCGGGGGCCCCAGCAGCACGGGGCAGCCCCACAGGGCTGGCACAGAGGGGCTTGGTGTAGGGCAGGTCCCTGCTGGCCTTGAGGGGCTGTGTCCCCAAGTTCTGGAGGAGGTGGGTGTTTGGGGCAGGCAGCAGGGGCTGTGCCTGCTTTCCCTGGGAGCAAGGAACAGCCCTGAAGCCCTGAAGTTGAGCAAGACCTGCTCTGCTCACTCACAGCTGAGACCTGCTCCTCTGGTGTGAAGACCTGGATCACACTGAGCAGTCCCTCGAAGATCCTCTGCGTGTTTCTGGGTGGGGACAGCATCACCTCCCACATGGCCAGGGCAGCCCTGCAAGCCAGAGTGCTCTGTTAGCAGGGCTGCCTCAGCCACCCTGCTGTGCCCGGCTATGGAGTAAGTCCCCAGGGCTGGAGGGGCTCGTGCCTGTCACACTCTGGACTGATCCTCAGCAGAGTCCTGACCGTGTCCTTGGGAGATCTGTCAACCAGCAGCCGAAGCAGCGACTCCAGGCTGTGCCGGCCCGGCTCACTGCTGATGCGCTCCACGGTGCTGTGGATGCACCTCAAGATTTCTTGTTCCTGGAAGAGACACGGGTGAGGATGGTGCTGTCACTGGACTGCAACCATCTCCTCAGCTGCCACTGCAACTGCTGCCCTGACCATCCCCCTCTGCTGCCTTGACCTGGCTTCTGCTGCCCAAGACACTGGGATTTGGGAGGGAGGGAGCGAGGAAAACCACCAGGAAGGTCTGACGGGCAGGACAGTGCAGCTACAGGACACGTTCATCCACCAGCCAGAAGTCAGGGTCTCTCGTGGCCATGTACAGTATGGAGCAGGCCACCGGTCTGCCATGGGTGCTGAAGTCTCTGAGGGCTGCAATTGCTGAGAGGACCAGCACTGTCCTCTCTGCAACCTGTCTGTAAGTTTGAAATACCTACAGGGAGAAGGGAAGCAGGGAAGAGATGTCAGGCCAAGTGCCCTGATTGTTGTTCTTCTCCCTCCCTCCCTCCCTCCCTCCCTCCCTCCCTCCCTCCCTCCCTCCCTCCCTCCCTTCCTGAAGGGGTTGGTTTGTTCTCCTTTCCAGCCCATGGCATGGAGGTGCTGGCATGAGGACTGGGACTCGAGACACCCACAGAGTATCCAGGAGAGTGGGAAGGGGTGAGGGGGGCACTGGAGCTTGTCTGGCCCTGGGACTCTTTACCCTGCCAAAGGAAAGGGCTGATGCCTGACTCCATCACCCAGCCAAGGAGGATCACAGCCCTCTCACGTTCCTCTGCTCTAGGGGAGTCTGTGAAGAATATCAGGGCCTGCAAGAAGAAAACCCAATGCTCATCCCTGGGCTCTGGTGGCTCTCCCAGGGCTCACAGCTCTGCTCAGCACCTGGCAGTGCTCAGATCCTTTGCCAAGGCTTCCTGGAACAGCAGCAAAGCCTAACTCTGCCGTTATATCCCTGGGGTCCCTCCAAGCCTCAGGGCTCACACCAATCTGCCATGGCCAGGGAGGTGACCAGAGCCCCTTCCCACTGCAGCCTCTGCTCCTTTCTATGCCACCCTCCAAAAGCGGTCCCTGTACCCCGAGGGGTGCAGAAACCACCCAGAGGGGGTTGGACTGTGGGGAAGCTGTGACCTGCTCTGCAAATGCCAGACCTGAAGGAGCTGCTGCTGCTCACTGAGCTTGGAGGCTGGAGGGTTGATTTCCAGCTTCCGCAGCCGCTTCTCCAAATCACTCAGCTCCTGCAAGGAGAAGAGTAGGTAATGGGGCTCCCTTATTGATCCCTTTTACCCACGGCACTGCTGTCTTTTTTTTTTTTTTTTTTTTTTTTTTTTTTTTTGCCAGCTTTGCCCAAACAGCAGCTGCCCTAGAAGGGATCTTTGAGCGTGGGGGTAGCTGGAGCAGGCACAAGGCAGGCGGCAGTCTCTGTAGGTACCTCTTCTATGTACTCCAGGGCATCCACAAAGATCTCCTGGCCATCCTCCTCCTCAGCTGGTAGAAGATCCTGATGTCTGCTGGAAGCAGACTGGGAATCTAACAAAGCAAGGGAGAAGGGTGAGCTGAAGGTGCTGTCAGAAGAGACTGAAAGGCCCTGCCTGGCACCCAGCGGTGTGCCAGCTCCCAAGGACAAAGCCAGTCCTGGGCTGGGGGACCCAAAGAGGGGACTGGTACAGATCAGGAGCACAGCAAAGCAGCCAGAGGCCCCTCACTCACCTGTCCCCAGCAGCTGGGCCTGTGTTGTGGGGAGGCATTTCCTGATGTATACTTTCCTGAGGCAATGCCTCAGCAGCTTCATCTGCTTCCAACATCACCCAGTTTGCAAACAACTGCTCTGAGTAACCCAAAGCAGTCAAGATCCTTTATTTATTACCAGATAATTCAATTTCTGAGAGCAAAACCCCTTTGCTGGTCTCACATAAAGCAGTTTGTCTCCTTTCCCTCTAAAATCAGAGGAGTTTTACCTGGCTGCTCAGTCTGTAGCTGCTGGCACTCTCCAGACATCTTCTGTAGAACCTGGAGCAGATGACAGGCTCTGGCAGGCTCTCCAGGAAGAGCAGCAAAGCTTCAGCAACTGAGTGATTGCTGCCAACTTATCCCCAAGTGGTTAAGGAAAGGGGGGGCAAGAAGAGCCTGATCTGCTTTGGTGGAATTTCTGCTGAAACATTCACCTTGGCTCTGGGTTAAAAGAGTTCACAGCTGGGAGCTCAGACACCAACAGCACAAGGACCTGGCAGAGGTTTTCACACTGAGCACAAGGAAATGCAGCTGTCAGTCACCCCAAGGTGAGAGGGGGGAATTAAAACCTCCTGGGGGAACCCACTGATTGCATCTTTTCAGCTCTTGGCACTAAGTGACCCTCAGGTGACATCAGGCTGCAAGGATACAGAGGGTGTCGTATCAGCCATGACAGGACAGCCTCAGAGAGATGCAGTGGGCTTGGTGGTCACAGGGCCAGTGAAGGGAGGGGATGGCTCAGGCTGTCTGGGTGTCTCTTGGTGCAAGAGAATATAGAAAGAAACAGACTTGGGAACAAGTCCCCCATCATCACCTGCTTTTTTTTCCTTTTTCCCTTCCAGGTGATGATGGTCAAGCCCCAGGCCCATGCAGCCATTCTCTGCACACAAGTCCCCTGGGGCTGGAGGTCTGACACACGTTTAATAAAAGAACACAGCCCCAGAGATTTGGGCTGTTCATCTTCAGATGGGGGAAGGCGGGGGGGGGGGGGGTGGGTGAGGAAGATCTGCTCTCCCATTTCATTTTTGCACCTCAGCAAAAACACTGCAAGATTTACACTCAAGAAATCAAAGGGTAAGTGATGCAGAAGGCTCCAGCCACACATTTCCACTGACTCCCTAGAAATATGCAAGACCACACCATCAGTCACACTGCCCTACCTGCTGTAGAGGTGTCAGACCAGAAATGATGGTTTCAAGACAGAAAACACAACACAATCCAGCACAACAACAACAACATCAACCTGAAGAAACCAGGAACACAAACCAAGGGTCCCTAATCAAACCTTAAAAATGAAAACAAGCTTGCTTCCTTGAAAAGAAAGCCCAGGTTGGTAGGGCCTGGCCCAGCTGCTCATCACTGCTCTTCTGGGGCTCTGCCCAGCTCCCTGCCCCCAGCTCTTCATCCCTCCCTCTCTCTCCTTTGCCCATCACAACTTTGGGCTTTCACTGGCTGTCTCCCTCTCAACACTTCCCAATTCCTCCCTGCCGGGTCTCAGAGCCACTGCTGTTTCTCTCTCTCTCTCTCTCCACATCTTTCTCTCCCTCTCCTCTCCTGGCCTTATTGTCCCTCTCTCTCCTGCAGCCTCTCCCCTTTCCTGCCTCTCCCTCCCCTCTCCCTTCCTCTCCCCTCGCCCTTTCCCCTCTCTCCTGCTCCCTCTCCCACCCCTCTGTCACTCCCCTCTCCTGGGGCCTTTTCTGTCTCTCTCAGGCCCCTGGCCCGCTCTCTCTCCATCCCCCCTCTCTCCTCCTTCCCGCCCTTCTCCTCTCCCTCCCTCCCTCCCTCCCTCTTTGCCCCCTTCCCCTCCACCTCTTTCCCGCTCCTCACCACTCTTTTTCCTGCCTTCTCTCCCTGCCCAGATCCCCTTCCTCCTGCTCCCCCTCCCAGCTGGGCCGGGGCCGGGGCAGCCCCGGGGTCGGGCGGGCTCAGGCAGCAGGAGAGGAGGAGCGCCCCGGGGCATGCTGGGAGCTGTAGTCCCGGGCCATGCTGGGAGCTGTAGTCCCGGGCCATGCAGGGGGCTGCCCGGCGGCCATCTTGGTTCCCGGGCCATGCTGGCAGCTGCAGTTTCCCCACACTCCCCATCCCGCAGCTGGGGAAAAACTCCAGGAGGGTGGCGGGGATGAGCCAGCAGCTCCTAAAAGCCCTCAAACTGAAGGAGGAAGCATGCAGAGGGGGGGAGGGAAGCAAGGGCAGGTACTCTGGGAGGAGTAGAGAGGTGGTCGGAGCAGCTGGGGAGCAGGGCAGGAGAGCCACATCCATCCCAGGTAGAATTCAATCCTGCCAGGGGTGGAAAGAGCAATAAGAAAAGCTTTGAGAGGTACCTAGGTGGGAATAAAAGGAGAAGCAAGGGAAATGGAGGCCCTCTCCTAAAGGAAATGTCAGACCTAGCTCCACAGGATATTGAGAATGCTGAGGCTCTCCAGGACTTGTTTGCCTCAGTCTCCTCTGGGAAGTGCTCATTGCCTCACTGCAGAGGCCACAGCAAGGGAAAGCCCTCAGGCACCCATTCCTGCCAGCATGGAGATGGGGTTGTGTGTCAGCTCAGGGAGCTGTTCCCAGGGGGGAGGAGATCAGCCCTGGCTGAGCCTTCCTGCAGTCCCTGGCTCTGAGGAGGAGTGGAGTGTCACGGGAAGAAGCGGGGTTGCTGCCTGTCATTGTGGAGCAGGAGTTTTAGAGGTAAGAATACCTGTGGTGCTTGGTTGGTGGTTGGAGGTGGAGTGTGCTGGAATATTCTTTCCCTCTTCTGTCCCTATTTTGACAAGTAAAAGGCAGTCAGTAGCTTTGCCACGCACGCCTGGGGTGTTTCAGGTGTCCCAACATCCTGTCGTTCTGAGAGGAAAATCTGCAGTAGGATAAGGTGCTCACTTTGTGGTCCCAGTGCCTGTTACAAGGGACCAAAATTCTCTCTTTTGTTACTGGAAGAAAGACATTGTTTAATATTAAATGTAGTTTAATATCAAACCTAGTTTATTCTAAATCTGGTACCCCCACGCAGTCCTATTTGTAGGTAACATGGGGGTCGAGTTTCTTTCAGCTGCCTGTTGAGTGCATTTCTCTGTATGATTTAGCTGTGAAAATCACCACCAACAAAAAAAAGCACTTCAGTGAATTTACTCTTGATGTATTTCCAGCTCCTATCAAACAGTGAAGTGAAAAGTCTCAGTGGCCCATTTGGTAATTGTTTTGGTTTTTTTGCTGAGCATCAGTGACATTGTCACTGATGTTTGTCCCTCATTTCTATCATCAAGGGTTGGACTTGATGATCTCTGAGGTCCCTTCCAACCCAGCCAATTCTATGATTCTATGATTTCTGACAGAAAAGTTTGTCTAATAGCTTTTCACATGTCCCAGCCCCTCCACTCTTGCTTCTTCATGCCCTGCAGTCTGCCAGCTTAAATAATCTGTATCTAATGACACAGCCTTGGATCCTCTCTGTACCTTCAGCACAGGCTGGGAGGGGTCCTGGTGGGCACCAAGCTGCTCATGAGCCAGCAATGTGTCCTAGGTTCCAAGAAGGAATCTGGTCTCCTGGGCTCCATTAGTGGCTCATTTCAGGCTGGCTGTTCAAAAGCTGGGCTGCCTGTGGAAGGTCAGGCTGGTGCTGGGGCCTGCAGAGGATGTGTTTGCAGCAGGGAACTTTGAGATGATTTTCTGTGTAGCTGGGTGTGACACATGTGGCATGGTGACAGTTAACATTTGTGTTAACTGTGCCAGGAGAATTCTAGATATCCATTTCCCTCTAGTTATGGGTTAGACTTGTCTAGGGAAACTCCCTGTACTTGTGCAATGGCAGTGGAACTTTTGCAGTGAGCTCTGTGCAGTCAGAGGAAGCTAGTTTGCCATTCATTTAATTAACTTGCTGTTAATTTCAGCAAGTGCAACTACTTACAAGAGACTTAGCTGAAAGCAAAAGTACAAAACAGAAAATCACCTTTATCCTGGCCCAAACCAGGACAAGATGACAAGTGAGAGACAAGAAGTTGGTTACACAGGAAGGGTTATTTTACCCTCTCTATCAACTCCTTTGAATTGGTTATGGAAAAGCCTCTCCAGGAGCAGAACTTACCAGTTCTTTGTATGGCTCATAGAGGTGGGGGAGAGCTTCTCAGCTTCTCTCAGATACTTAAGGGACCATTGTCACCTGTAGTGGCACTGAATGAATGCTGAGGCTTAAACCAGTGCAAGGTTTAAGGATTAAAGGAGCCTTTTCCTTTCCTTCAGTCCCTTCCCTCCCCCGTGAATTGGTTCAGTCCCTTCTCTCCCCCCCCCCCTCCCCACAGGTGGTTCGGCCCCGCCCACGGTTGCCCCTGGCAACTGCCGTTAGGGGCGACTCTGCCGTTGTGGCTCCTGTGCTGAGCTGTGCTGGGCTGTGTCTCTCTGGCTGCTCCTGGTCCTTGCCGTTGGTTTGCTCTTTTCTCCTGCCTCGTCCCTGCCTTTCCCCTGTCATCCACCTCGTCCCCGTCTGTCTCTTCCCTGCCCTGTCCCTGCCTTTGCCCTTCCCCTGTCATTAACCCCCACCCCTCCGGCTCTGCCGGCTGCCTCCCGCTGCTCCCGTGGGGCTGTGCCCGTGCCACAGCCCCCAGAGCTGCTGAGATGGGGCAGAAATTCAGCAGGAAGCGTCGGGTGTCCCGCTCTGTCAGCGCTCCTGGGCAGCCCTGCGGTGCTGCCGCTGCCGGCACCGGCGCCCCTGACCCTCAGCAGCAAGGTCTGGGCAGGCTGCACCGCGCGGCTGCCCGCGGCCACCTGGCCTGGCTGAGGCGCTGGCGCCGGTGGATGGAGATTTGGGGCATGGACCGGCGCGACAGGGAGAATCGGTGAGGGGCTGTGGGCCGCTGCTGGGACACCTCGGGTGGCGTGCGGGAGCATCCCCCCTGCAGGGTTTGTGTGGGATCCCCTTGGAGCTGATTGCTTGCAAAGCAAGATGTGCCCTGTCAGCTGGGAGGGGGAACTCGAGAGCTTTCCAGTGCTGGGAGCTGCTGGGTGGGCGCCAGTGCTCCTGGAGGTGCTGGGCTGCTGCTTGGCCCTGCTCTCCCTGCAGGGTTCTCTTGCAGCTGCTGAGGCCTCCCCAGGTCTCTCCTGCCCTGTGGGTGATGTGTGCGGGGTTGCAGCAGCAGCAGCAGCAGGAGCAGCAGCAGCAGGAGCAGGAGCAGCAGGGTCTGGGCAGGGTCCCCCGGGCTGGGTGGTGCCACAGCTTTGGTTCTTTCCTTGTCTGTCAGTGTTAAGCTCCCATGTTTAATTCTCAGGACACCTCTCCACCTGGCGTCTGCAAACGGCCACACAGAGGTCGTCAGATTTCTAGTAAGGCACCGCTGCCGGTTGGATGCTGCTGACAATTTTGGGAGAACACCCCTGATGAGGGTGAGTGAGAGAAGTTCTGCTCTTGGCAGAGGGGCTTATTGAGTGTGCATGAAAGGAGAGGTGTCTGGCAGGACTCTGTGCGCAGAGCTGTGCGGAAACACGCCTGTTGGATTTGGAGTGGGACAGGCACCTGTCAGATCATCTTTGCAGGTGCTCTTCTTTCCCTGTGCTCAGAAGCTGGGTGAGCTGTGATGGAGTGAAATGTGAATTTTGCAAGTCTTCCCTTTTTTGTGTGTTGTTCCCAGGCAGTACAGTTTCATCAAGAAGACTGTGTGGCTTTCCTGCTAGAGCACGGTGCCGACCCAAATCTCACCGACACCGATGGCCACACTGCCCTCCATCTGGCCATCCAGGCTCATGATAAAAACCTCGTGAGGCTGTTACTCAGGCATTATGTTGATCATCGTGCCAAGAATAAGGTAAATGTTTCTATTTCTTCAGCAAGTCCTTTCAGAAAGTGACTTCAGTATTTCTTTTACAGATTTTTTTGGCTTTGGTTATTAGCATGATGTATTTCTCTGACTTTTCAGGAGGGCTTTACCCCACTAGCTCTTGCTGTCTCTGAAGGTCAGGAAGAGATAGTAGAAATTCTCCTGAAAGCAGGAGTTGACGTGCATGCTCGAGACCAGCATCAAAGGTGAGGGGTTTATCCAGATGTGTCCCGTTGGTCTTCTTTCTGTTGGATTGCTGAGAAGCATGGGAATGTGCTCTGAGCAAAAGCAGGGGGCACTGGGAAGGAGCTGTTTCTGTGAGAGTTCTGTGTGAAAGCAGTGTGTGCTTGGCTGCTGTGGTACCTCAGGGGCTGCTTTCTGCACTGGGGATGTCCAGGAGGCATTGTCTGGCAGGAGATGTGTCATGAGCCTGGCAGCAGTGCCTCAGTTTGAGAAACCACCTCGTGCACAGCAGCCTCGTGTGCACTGAAGTGTTGTGCATGTGGCAGCTCTGTCTGCCCACGCAGCTGTTTTGACTCCCTCTCCCATGTTACTGTTGCTTCTACTGGACCCTGCTTTTTCTTTTGTTCATTGGAATGTAATGGGGAAAAGACTTTTTCTGAGAGCAAGCAGGAATGAAACGAATGTTTCTGTGTCTGTGTCAAATGATCCATTTGATAGGATGTTTTGCATCTTTCAGAACCCCACTGATGATTGCTGCTTCTGTTGGGCAGCTGAATTTGGTCCAAGTTCTCCTTTCTTACGGTGCCAATATTTCCCATGAAGACACTGATGGGAACACAGCTGAGGATTATGCTGATCTTCATGGGTATTGGAGGTAACCTTTGAACTTTCTGATGAGAAGAAGTGGTCAGTTCTCAGTGTGGCTTTGGAATGTTGTTGGTGGCAGCACCAAGGTTTAATGGTGTGTTTAGAGCTGTGTTGAAGGTGTGCTCAGTGATGTCTTGTGCTGGGTGTGGTTGCTGTGCCCAAGAGAGAGGGTGTGTAGCAGCCTGAGGGAGCCGTGAGGGGTGGAAGAGGCAGGGCTCAGGATTCCCTCCCATCTCCTGCCAGCCTCTCTGAAAGGCCAGAGGATGGGCAGCCTGGTCCCTGCCTGCTCCCTTCTTCCCTGCTGCTGGGCTGCACTGGGAGCTCTTGGGCAGAGGCTCCTGTTTTGTCATCAGCTCGCCCGTGCTCGGCAAGATCCGAATCCATCAGGTGCTGGGGGCAGCTGGGGACCCCTCTCCTGAGTCGGCCCTGCTGCAAGGGGCCCTGGGACACTTAGAGCTGTGACCATGGAGATGGGCTTTGGTATAGACTTGCAGATATTTGTTCCTTGTCCCACGTGTTCCTGTCTCTTCCTCTTTGAGCAAAGCTGTTTGGGTCTTATTTTCACACCTTCAAGTCTCTCTTCCCTGTTCCCCTTTTATCTTCCCTTGGGAGGGTGGAGGGGGGTACCAGAGCAATTCTGTCAGCTGGTGTTTGGTTAGGACTGAGACACTGTGTGTAGTGTTAATTTGGAAGCTGAGGGAAATTTCTCTCCAGGATTGTGTGTTAGAGAATCTTTCAAGTGTTGTTGCTGAGCTGAGGTCTGCCCAGCAGGAACTCTCCAAAGTGTCTGTAGCCAGAGGAGGAACTTGGCAAGCTGACAGGCGTGTAAAGCCTCTGCCCAGCCCAGCACCATTGTCCTTGCTGACTTGCACTGCAGTGCCCAGGAACCACCAGCCTTTTGTTTCAGAGGAGATCTGACTGAGAGCCCTTCACTGCTCTGATGCACAGCTTTGTAGCTGTGGGGGCTCCTTCTCTCAGGTGGTTATGTGTGCCTAAAAGGCAGACTGAAAAAATGTTCCAAGCAGGAGCTTGGAACTTGGAAGGTGTCAATGTGCATCTCTAGGGGAAGAGCCCTGCAGTGAGTTCTGTGTGAATTACCCTTAACAAATAGTGAGGAGAATGCTGAGAATTTGTAGGAATATGTGTAGGGTGGGTAATAAGTTGGTGTTAACTGTTGTGCTGGATGGTGTATGCCAGGATGTGGTTCTTTTTACCAACTGTATTTCTTTCTCTGTGCAGTCTGAGTCAATATCTGGCAAAAATGGAGAACACATCAGAAGCTCCTGCAGGGGATGCTCAAGGTGACAACATACTCAAGATACTTCGAATTCCTGAGCGGGCAGGAGCTGCTGGAGAGCTGGAAGCAAAACCAGACCAGGAGAACAGAGGAGAAGCTCCTGCATGTGATCCAGAAGATAGCAGCATAGTCATCACTGCTGAGGACGCAGGAGCTGCTCCATTTCTGTGGGGTGCACCTGCTGTGGACAGAGGAGGTAGGATCCTTAAGTATGGAGGAGCTCAAGAGGACAATGATGTGGCCTTTTCTTGAGGTGGTTTGTATTGTCAGCACTGACTGTGCTCCCTGGTGACTTCAGTGCAGGCATCAGGAGGAGCAGCACAAGAAGCTTTGTGAATGTGCTGATTTGTTACTTTTTGGCCTTGTCAGGCTGTAAGGGCAGTTGTGATTGGTGTGCTCCATGTCTACTGACAGGGTTGTGTCCTACAGAATTAATTTTTGAATATAAATGAACTCTAGCTTGGGACCTGTTCTTCTTTTAGTTTTTTTAAGTGTGTTATATCTGCACTGTGTGGCAAATGGACACAGAGAGTGTTCAGGGAGCATTTCTTGGCATTAAGAGTGCAGTCTGGCTGGCACTGCAAAGCACATCATGAGAGTCCCTTTGCTGTGCTGCAGCAACAGAGGGTTAGAGGGTAAGCTGGGGTGATGCTGAGAGACCTTCTGAGGTCCTCTGAAGTGTATGTTTTGGGGAGGAGTCCTTGTGCCACATCCATTGCATGTGCTTGTGGTCAAATCAAGAGAAGCAGCACTCCCTGCTGCTCTGAGGCAAATGTTACAGCCCTGTCAGCAGGGAATTGGGTGTTGGGTACCTGTCATAAGAGAACCCCAGCATTTGTTGGCTTGAAATATCAGGTGTTACTGAGCAGGAGGGGTAGAGAAGGTGGATAGTGATTTGTATTCTAAATAATAAAACAACAGAGGGAGCTGCCCCCACAGGTGCCACACAGAGTGTTCCAGGAGGCACAGAGGTGCATCCATCCGTACGCCGACCCTCAGGTGTGACTCTTGCAGCAGTCACCACACCCATTTGGGTCCAGTTGTGGCCAGTTTCATTCTGTATGAGCTGTGGAGTTGTCCATGTTCAATGTTTGTGTGTACTGTTTAATTGTGTGCTTGCCAAATCTAATGTCAGCATGTCATTGAATCTTTGAACAGCCACAGATGACCTTTGTGAAGGAGGCTCAATAAGGTGAGACTTTACAAACCCCTCCCACTTGCTTGAGAGGTGATTTTAGAGACATAGCACTCATTTTGCTTTGTTTTTGAAGGAGTTCTGAGGAGGAGGGGAATGATGATACTTGGAGTGATTCTGAAGAATCCATCTGCTTTAGCCCTAAGGTATGGTGCAGTTAGAGGAAAATGTCCTTGAAAAATACATCTCTTGAAGGCAAGTTTTCTCTGGGCTTGAAAGAAACTGCAGTTCCAGGCAGCATTGTTTTCTCTGTCATTGTTTCTGTCAGTTTTTGCAAAAAGACCTGTAGCTGTGGCAGAGCAAGCAGTAGATTTGTGGTTTGGGGCCAAAGTCATAGGTACACACTCCCATTATTTTATTTCTTGTTCATTTGGAGCAGCATCTGTTGCTGATGCTGGGATTCTGTAGTGATGGGGAACTTGAGTGTGGTAGTTCAACCCACTCCCTAATGCTGGAGATGCCAGCCAGCATCTTTAGTTTTGACATGATCTCATTTTCTTGCATTGATTTAAATAGAAATGATGCATTTTTCTGCTGTGAGACTGAAATTTAGGGATACTGTGGTAAGTGTACTTGCAGAGGCTGATTTATGCATCAGGTCTGGTGCTGCTAACAGTGCCTTGCATTCTGCACCTTTGCAAGGAAGCATTCTGAAACTGTGAGAGCTGAATTTTACTCAGTAATAGAAAGATAAAAATCAGATGAGTGAAACTGTTCTGCATGTAAAGATAGTTTTGGAAGCACTTTGCAGAAGGGTGCCTGCAGAGTCTTTTGGGGTGGAATACTCACTGAGTTGGGTGTGTGAGGAGTGTTTGTGTAGTTACAAGTGTAAGATAAATGCAGCACCTAAGCACTATGAAAAAGACAACCTGATTATATTTCCTGTTCAATATTTGATGTGAAAACAATGTTTATTGTTGTGACTACTAGGGCGTTTAGAAATGAAACATTTTTTCTAAAATAAATCTTTAGGTCAAGAAGGAGCAGAAGCCAAACTTGTTGGAGTTATGGAACATTTTCCTGGAGTACGGGAAAGCTGGTAAGGAAAAGGTTGCATGATGTCCTGCTCTGCAAGTAGACTTGCTAAGCAGTTGGGTTTTTTTATTTATTTTCTTACTCTAGAAAGTGAGAGAATTAAATTTTGAAAACAAAGGAATATTCATTTGAGAAATAAAAAAGCCATATAGTTCAAATAAAGATATTAATCACCTCCTAAGCCTCTGTCCCTGGCCAGTCCTTCCTCCCTCCTGCTCCTCCCTTAGCTGGCTCATTTTCCAGACATTCCCAGTGACTCCTCTCCTGTGAGTAAGTCTGGCAAGGTGCCAATTGCAAGATAAATAAATAACTCCTTTTATTCACATCCATTCTAATTTACTACTCATATATGGTTGAAGACAATGTGATTGTTCTAGAAATGGAGGTCCCTGGTGAATAAAGAAAACCTCAAAAAAAGAGCAGGGGCGTAGCAGAGTGAACTAAAACCACTGCATCTCTCCCTTCTTCCCTGGTGTGTAGGTCTCCAGGCAGAGCTGGAAGCTCTGCAGAAGGAGAAAGCTGAGGAAGGTCACTGGACATCTCTGTGTGGTTCTCAGGTACTTTGTGTGAAGGACAGGGAGGTTGCCATGGTGGGGCTGGGGAGGGTAGGAGGGAGATCCAGGAGCAGCTGAGAGCTTGCTGTAACTGAAATGAAGCTGGGCTGGCGTGAGGGAGTGCTTCTTGGGGGCTGTGCAGAAGCAGGGCTGAGACTGAGGACAGGAGGCATTTCTTTCTGCTGCTGCAGATTTCCATGGAAAAGCTGAAGGCCTTGTAAAAGCAAGCTCAGCCAAGTTTCCCTTCTGTCTTAGGCAGGAAAAGTCTTTTTCAAGCTGGCAGTGGGGGGAAAAGCAGGTCCTTGTTTCAGCTCTTTCCAGCTGTTTGGTTTGATCTCTTTTAGGAAGAGTCACCTGAAGAGGAAGAAATGGAGGAGAATCAGGAGCAGGAAGAACTCAAGAAAGAATTGTGGGCTGCAATTGCTGCATGTGTCCCCAAGTACATTTTTAATGAAAGTCCTGATATTTTGACAGGGACTGCAGAGAACAGGACTGGTGAGAGGAATGATTTGTTTAATACTGATTGAGATTCTTCCTCTATGAATGCACAGTAAATGACCAAATATTGTGTGGACTTCTGATACTGAATTTTTTCCCTCACTTGTGAATCCTGGTGGGATTCCTGTTCTTTTTCATTCGTTCTTTGAGAACTGAAATTGTGGCTTTGTGTTGCAAACAGTGGTGTGTATCAAGGAAGTGCCCTTCTTGCTTTTTTTGCTGTGTTCTCCCTCTGAACCAAGTGTTTTGTGGCAGCAAGCTGCATGCACGTTGCTGTGTGTGACCTGAATGAACACTGACCAAGTGACAGAAGAAATATTGTACACCTATCTTTACTGAAACAGTGGAGGAGCCTCAGGCCTCAGAGCAGGAGGAGGAGGAGGAGGAGGAGGAGGAGGCCCCCTTTGCATTGCTGGAAGCATCTTGCTCGTTACTGCATGGCACACAGTTTATCTGAGAGAGAGATCCTGCACCTTGAAGACACTGGAGTGAATTATGTGTGGCCATACTGATATTCAGAAACTTTCTTTTTTACATAAGACAGTAAAATGCCACCAAAGAAAGGATTTAACATGGATGCACATGAAATGTGTGTTCTGATCCTTTTCTCTCTAGCTGGCCATAAATTTGAGGGGATGTGATGTTTTGTGTTAAGATTGTTCTCACCATTAATCAAGATGCACTCTAGGAGTAAATAAGTAGCATTCAGTCATGCTGGTTGTAAAAGTCTCTTGTTTTTCCTGTAGGTGAGCACTCAGGATCTGCTTTCCATACGTCATCACCAGCAAAAACAGAGGCCTAAAGGAAGCCACTGCCAGCTCTGGGGTGCAGGTATGTGAAGCCAAATATTTTGCATTAGAGTCTGGACTGGTAAGTGGCATTATAGAGTAAATTGGATTATACAGTAAGGTAAAGAAAAGTAACCAGAAAGTGACTAATGGTGATGGCAGAGTCCTGCAGAGGAAAGTTGTGTTACTGTCTGAAGTTGGGTACAGTCCTCTTAGGATGAGGAAAAATCCTTGCCAGATGCAGGATATTTGCTGTAGTGCTGCTTTGTTTCCAGCTGGTTTGCTTCAGTTTTGAGCAGTGTTGTTCCTGCTGTGCTGTGCAGACAAACAAAGCAGTCAAATGCTTTTTCCCCATGCAAAATGCATATTGAAGGGAAGAGGGAGATTTGTCTGTAACAGGCAGATGTGTGTGATTAGACATGCCTGGTCTTCCCCTTTGTAAGAGAAAGCTCATGCAAAAATCTTTGAAATTTGGTGACTTTTGGTGTTATCCCTGCTTCTGTAAATGTTTTTTTGGCCATGTCAGGAAGTATTTGAAAAAGATTTTTTCTGATGGCATTCATGAGGGGAATAGGGCAGGCATCCTGTTGGTGTTGGGCATCTGGGGCAGGGCTGGGCAGAAGGGTCCTGTGTGACACCTCAGGGGAGAGTGGAGCACATTATTCCCACTCTGGGGACATGGTTTAGTGGTGTTGGTTTCCCAGTTGGACTGGAGGATCCTAGAGGTTTTTTCCAGCCTTAATGATTCTGTGGTTCTGTGATTCTGTCCACACAGGAGGCATTGGCCCAGCTCCAGAGGGAAGGCCATTTATTCCATCAGCTGCTGCACAGGGATGCTTTAATGACATTTTCCACAAACTCTGCTGAAAAGCAAGTTTCCACGCTGGAAAAGATGAACAAGGAATTAAAGGCCAAGTGTGCTGGTTTAAGAGAACAAGTCTTAAAGTATGAGGCTGAAAAAGTAAAAAAAAGGGAGGTAAAGGATAGACTTTTTGCAGTGTTGAAGGCTCTGAGCAGTGTTTTGCTGTTCATTTCTGCATTCTGTCTTTTGGGAGCTGCCTGTTCCTCAAAAAAGTCAATCTCAGCCACTAAGCTTTCTCTTCTCTATTTTGTGATGTGCAGCAATATTTAAATTTCTTCTTTGTGTCTGTGTTGGGCTAATTAACTGGTCAGAAGACTGATTGGAATGTTAAAGTTCTTTTCTGCAAATTCCACCAGTCCCAGGCAGAGCAAAGATTTAAAAGTTGCTGTACCCATTTTGTTAATTTTTATTTTCTGGAAAACAGGAACTAGTCCTGTTGAGTAATTAGACACTGGTGTGCTCTTTGTCTGAATAGTGATGTGAAGAGTGCTTTAAAATTCCATTTCTTTCTTCCTCTCAACCCCAGAGTGTTTGAGTGAGGTGAATACCTGCCTGTGTCTGATAACCACCTTATTCTTCATTTTTCAGTTTCTTTAAGAGGGAAGAGGGGGAAGAACTCCAGGAGTGCTGTCAATGCTTTTACCCTGGGAAAAACTTTGTATTCCTAGTGCCAAAAAAAAAAAGGTTCCTTTGGGAGATGGTAGTTGGGTGGGTGGCTGGAGGAAAGGAGGGACTGTTGGGTTTGGTGGTTCCTAATCCCCTTTACTGGGATTCCTGGTTCCTGCCAGAGATAATTCTTTGTGTCTGAATTTTTCAGAACTGATGGGAAAAAAAAATAGGAAAAGCCAACAGAAAGCTTCGTGGAAGATAAAAGAACACACGTGGAAGTGGCTGCAAATCCAGTTCACCATTCAACTCACCTGGGAGATCCTGGCACCAGTCTGGTTCTGAACAGAAGTCCAGTAGGAAGCATCCCCAGTTCACCCAGAGGAGCAGAACCATTGATGAACAGGATTTCCTCTTCTGCAGACAAGGTAAACATTTTGAAATCCCATCCTCAGCTACTGCTGAAGAGCATCAGCATGCAAGGTTGTGCTTTTTAACCTAAACTTACAACTCATTTGCAGGGATTACTCATGGTGTAACTCCTCCTCATCCCAACACAACATCTAGGTGTGCTAGGGGTGAAAAGTTTGGGTTTTGAGGGCTGTTTTCCAGGAGTGCCCAGAAACCCAAGATGATGCCATAGGATGTTCTGAGCTAAGCTTTAAATTAAATTTTCTTATCTAGGATGTATGACTATAATAAATAAATCTGCCACAAATCTCACTTTATACCTCAGTGTGGGAGATCCACTGTGTGTAGGAGGCATTTGGGTTTTTATGGGGTACTCCTGGAGGAGCTGTAAATTTGGTCACTGCTCTCCCTTTAGTCCTGGAGAGAGGGCCCTTCCCTCCACTCTGCTGGTTTATGGCCTCACTTCTTTGGCCCTTGGAGTTTTTGCCTGGTTTTGTGTGGATTGGAAGAATGTTTTAGAAGTTTAATATTGCACAATGTTAATGGTGTGTTTTCTGTATAATTCTAGTACAGGCAGGAACAGGATGAATTTGTCTCTGAAGAAGCTGGACATGGTAATGTGTCATGTTAGAGTAAGTACAAAGGTGACTGCTCCTAACTCTTGAAAACAACATCTTGAAAGCTGTTTAGTTCCTGTGCTAAGCACAGGGTTTTTTCTGCTAGCTTTACACTTACTTGAACATGGAAACTTTCTGCTTACAAAATGCTTTGTAGAGCTTTAAGCAGCTGCCTGAAAAAAACCACCAAACCAAGTTTCCAGTGATTGCCTTCAGCACTGACCCATAACACACACCCTCTGCTGTCAGTTCTTGGTCTGTGCTTTCCCTTACTCATTGCTTGTGTTTGTAGCTCCTCTGTTGCAGTCTTTTTATTTGAATAGGCAAGAAGAGGCTGATCAGTGACAAAAGTTCTCCTTTCTTTAGGGAAAGATCACTCAGTAGTGTTCAGGCAGTCGTCAGGGGAGTTGAATGTTTGTCATCCATGGCATCAAACATGTTC
The DNA here is from genome assembly GCF_036169615.1 of Heliangelus exortis. NCBI lineage: Eukaryota > Metazoa > Chordata > Aves > Apodiformes > Trochilidae > Heliangelus > Heliangelus exortis. The sequence continues at coordinate 171,172 of NW_027285918.1, forward strand.
TGTGATGTGAGGCCAGATGTCCCAGGAGGAACTGCACCTATTTTGTACTGATTACTCCAGAGTCACAGCTTTGCAGTGACTGGTGCTGTTTCAAAGCAGGAAGCCCCTGAGCCAATTTCCTTCTGTTGCTGCCTGCTTTTAATCACAGAGAGTGTTCAGCTCTGGCTTCGTAGCCGTAATGTTCTGACAGTGACCTCTTTGCCCCTCTCTCCTGTAAAAGTAACACCAGGAATCTTGTCTCTTTTCTCCCCAGACACTGATGAACTTTAAAGTACATCTTTGGGAGCTAATTCCATATCTTGTGATGGACCAGAAGAGATGAAAATATGTTTCTGTCAGTCTGAATAAATGTTCTTAGTCTGTTGGATGGATGACAGCCCTGTTGCCCTTCCCTGGTGGTTTTTTGATGCGTAGTCCTCTCCCTCTCCCCCTTCCCTTTTCCCTCCTCTCCCGTTCCCTTCCCTCCCCCTTCCCCTTTCCCTCTCCTTTCTCTCCCTCTCCCTCCCTCTCCCCTTGCTTCCCCTTGCTTCCTCTTGCTTCCCCCTCTCTTCTCCACTCCTCTCCTGTGTAGTTCTCTCCATCTCTCCATCTCTCCATCTCTCCATCTCTCCATCTCTCCATCTCTCCATCTCTCCATCTCTCCATCTCTCCTTTCCCCCTTTCCCCCTTTCCCCCTTTCCCCCTTTCCCCCTTTCCCCCTTTCCCCCTTTCCCCCTTTCCCCCTTTCCCCCTTTCCCCCTTTCCCCCTTTCCCCCTTTCCCCCTCTCCCCCTCTCCCCCTCTCCCCCTCTCCCCCTCTCCCCCTCTCCCCCTCTCCCCCTCTCCCCGTCCCCCCCGTCCCCCCCTCCCCCCCTCCCCCCCTCCCCCCCTCCCCCCTTTCCCCCTTTCCCCCCTTCCCCCCTTCCCCCCTTCCCCCCTTCCCCCCTTCCCCCCTTCCCCCCTTCCCCCCTTCCCCCCTTCCCCCCTTCCCCCCTTCCCCCCTTCCCCCCTTCCCCCCTTCCCCCCTCTCCCCCTCTCCCCCTCTCCCCCTCTCTCTCTTTTCCCCTTTGCCCCTTTGCACTTTGCCCCTTTCCCCCTTTCTGTTTCTCCATCCCCTCTCTCCTTCCCCTTTATTTTTCCCCTTTCACTTTCCCCTTTTCCCTCCCTCTTTCCTCTTTCCCCTTCCCCTTCTATTCCCCCACTCACCTTCCTTCTTTCCCCTCCTTTTCCCCCCCCCTTTCCCCCCCTCTCCCATTTTCCCATTCCCCCTCTCCCATTCCCCCTCTCCCGTTCCTCCTCTCCCATTTCCCCCCTCTTTCCCCCCCTGCCTTTTCCCTCCCATCTCTTCCCTTTCCTTTTCTTCCCTCCCCTACCCTCCCCACTCTCTCCTTTTTTGTAATTTTTGTCAATAAATTGATTTGGATTTTGGTTTTAAAATTTTCATCAGTCTCTTGCCCTTATTTCTTGCTGCTACCAAATCTGCTCCTCTTTACCCTTTTTCAGTTTCTGCACACCTGCTTTATGAAATGGAATAGAAAAAAACCCCATATTTCTGAAGCAAAAACCATAGCCTGCTTTTCAAGAGTGCAGAAAGGGCCTTGGAAGTAGAAAGACTGCTCCAGAAATCACTTGGGCACGAGCACTGTGCTCATGTCCTTTGCTGCCTGTCTGGCAGGGCTCAGTTTGGAGTGCCAGAGCTCAGCTCCAGTTCCATGCTGTGGGCCAGAGGGTTCATTTTCCTAAGGAAAGCACATGGACAGTGGATTTCTTCCCAGTGCTTCCTGATGCCACTCAAGTTTCAGAGCCTCATTCTAAAAGAGCCTTCATGGCAGCTCTGCTCTAGAGCTGTCACACGGGGCTCCACACCGAGCCCTCTGATCTGCTCCCTTTCCTTCAGACACAACTCACAGCAGCAAACACTCATCTTACCATCTCCCTTTGGGGATCCACTCAAAACTTGTGCTGCCTCTGCACAGAATGACTTCTGCAGCCTGACCAGCACCCGACAGACACATCCTGCAGAGGGGGACAGGACTTTCCTATTTGTCAGGCAGAAAGAGGAATTTGGATATCCCCAGAGAGAGCAGCTCTTCAAGAAACAGGCAGGAAGCTCTAAGGCACAGACAGCTTTGCCATGAAGGGCTCTTATGGAGAAAAGAATTCACTCCTGAATACTTTGGGTGGAAGCATTTGGTCCCTGCAGAGAAATCTCTGGGGGAGTCCTGTTCCCAGCGGGTCCCACAGCCAAGCAGAGAGCATCCATCCCTTGGTGGTCAGCAGCTGGAACAAAGGACCTCATCAGCAGGTTTTCCAGTCTATTTGCTGGTTTGTGTTTCCTGTATCTATGGAATATCTCTTTATGTCACACCGTAGCACACTCTCATTCTGAAGTTAAGAGGATATCATTTTATTTCTGCAGACCTCTGCTTAGTGTAAGGTACGGCTAAAAATCAACCCAGGTGTGTCCTGGTTTGGGGCAGGATAAAGGTAATTTTCAGCCTTGTACTTTTGCTTTCTTTGCAGCTGCTGCCCACAGACACTGCTGCTGTTGAGAAAGCCAACGCTGCTGCTGCTCCTGCTGCAGACACCACAGCCTCTCCCCCTCAGCACACACAGATACTTGTTGACCCTGGGACTGGGAGAAAAGGAAAACCATGGAAATGAGAAATGTTCCAGGCAGGTGAAGGACAAAGAGGGGATTGCTGAAGCAGAGTGGGCAGGGGACAGAAAGGCATGGGGTGCACCTGGCCTTTAGCAAGCCCTTTGCCATGCTCTACCATTGTCCTGTTGTAGCCAGACTGGTGATGTCTGGATTGAAGAGGTGGGTGATGTGGTGGGTGGGAAGTTCACGAGATGATGAGGGTCACAGTGCCATCAGGGATCCAAAGTCCTCCTGGCAAGCAGTGACGGTGCCTCAGTGTCCAGAACTTGTGACAACACTGTTTGCTGTCTTTATCCATGGGCACGATCAGTTCCCTATTCCTGCTGGCCATGCTATTCCTGATACAAGCCAGGATGCTGGTGGCCTTCTTGACCACCTAGGCACACAGCTGTCTGATACTCATTTGTCTGTCCACCAGCTCTGACTGAGGCTGATGCTGTGGATGGGATTAAGAAGTGAGTTCCATGGGGACAGGGGCAGGGTTGGCTTCAGTTGAGTGGGATCATGGAATCCTGGAATGGGTTGGATTGGAACAAGATGGTCTTTAACCCTTCCAACCCAACCCATTCCATGATTCTATTGTTCTGTGACACAGTCCCAGCCAGTTCCAGGCCTGGGAGTCTCCACAGCCACCACCAGGGCTTTGTGATGCAGGGTCTGGTGCCTGGACACCATGGTCATGGGAGTCTCTGTGGTGACCCTGGGGGTATATAAGGGGTGTGGAGACCTGGGGTGCCCATATCTGGGAGAGCACCTCCCTCAGGAGTCAGCAGCTGCCGTGGGTGACCATGGAATGTCTGTGGCAGAAAATGCCCAAGATGTCCATGGAGAAGGAGGTGGAAGCCTGCTGCCAGCCCTCCACAAGACCTCAAGGTCAGTGACTGAAGGAAGGGCCAGACCAGAAGTTCCCCAGCAGGCTGTGGGGAGAGGGCAGCTGTCCCCTGCAGCCCATGGAGGAGCACGGAGGGGCAGATGTGGATCTGCAGCCCATGGAGGAGCACTCTGTACCAGGGTGACATCAGTTACTAACTGAAATACATAAAATTTTAGAAAAAAGTCACATTTGAGCAGCGTGAGCATGGCTGGGGCAAGGGTCAGGAAGGTGAGATTCCTCTTGTCTCTCTGTGTCTAGATTTCCTTCTTTTCCTTTCCAGCAGGGCTGTTCCATGCCAGCTGTGCAGTTGAGTTTCCAGCCCCTCAGTCTCTCTCCCTTCTCCTCTCTCCTTTCCCCAGAGGGGAAGGTGTCTCTGCTCCAGCACTGCTCTCCCCTCGGGGACTGCTCTCAGCTGCCCCTCTCCTCTGCCCTGCAGCTCTCAGAGCGGTTCCTTTCCCCTGCTTGAAGATGTTGATGGCAGAGGCAGTGTGGCTGCTGTGAGAGCTGTGTTTGGATTGGGTGTGCTTGAAATGCTCGAGTAGCACAGCTGGCAAAAGCTCTGGGTGTCTGAGGAGCTGATTCTGAGGCTTTTCTCTTTTCTGTGTCTTGACAGAACAGCCCATAGCCTTCTGTCATCATCCTCCAGTCCTGTGCCCCTTCCCACCATGTTTCAGTTGTTGTTCCTATGATATCAGAACTACCTGAGTGGGCATGGAGCTCCAGTTCCTCCTCTTGATTTCCCAGGCTGCTTGTGTTTGTATCCATACACTTCAGGAGGCTGATCCTTTGGTTCCTATTTAAGGAGACAGCCAAGGAACATTTTACACTCCTCTGGCTGTCCTGGTTTCATCCCAGATCAGTTGTAGTGGTGATGGTGGGGTGATCATTGCCACCTTGGATCCCTCCCTGCAGGTCCTTCAGTTTAAAGCCCCCCTCCCCAAGCTGACCAGTGGGTACTGACGTGCCACTTCCAGGCTCCTCTCTAGTAAGCCCAGTTTTATCTATCCAACCCCCCTGCCATGGGCAGGGACACCTCCCACTAGATCAGGTTGCTCAGAGCTCCATCCAGCCTGACCTTAAAAACTTCCAGGGATGGGGCTTCCACCAACTCTCTGGGCAACATGTGCCAGTGTCTCACTACCCTCATGGGGAAGAACTTCTTCCTAGTATCTGATCTAAACCTACTCTCCTCTAATCTGAATCCATTCCCCCCTGTGCTGTCACTACCTGACATCCTAAAGTCCCTCACCAGCTTTCTTGTAGCCCTCTTCAGGTACTGGATGGCTGAGGTCTGCTCAGAGCCTTCTCCTCTCCAGACTGAATAACCCCAAGTCTCTCCGTCTGTCTTCATAGGAGAGGTGCTCCAGCCCTCTGATCATCCTTGTGGCCACACTTTGGGTGCAGCCATCAAGGCAGTTCTTTATCTACCCAGTGGTCCATCCATCCATCCATCCGTCCATCCATCCATCCATCCATCCATCAAACCCATCTTTTACCAGGTTGGAGACCAGGATCTTGTGTGGGACAGTGTCAAAGGCTTTGCTCAGGTCCAGGTAGCTGACCTTGGTGTCTCTTCCCTTGTCTATTGGTGCTGTGATATTCCCATAGAAGGGCCCCAAGGTTTGTCAGGCACGGTTTCCCGCTGAGGAAGCTGTGTTGATTATACCAAATCACCTCTTCATTTTTCTTCTGCTCCAGCAGTGCCTCCAGGAGGATCTGCTCCATGATGGGGTTTGGAGGCACCAAGCCCATGGCCAGTGTGCAGATGTTGATGGTCAAGGCTAAGAGCTGTGGGGACTGTGAGAAGTAGAGGAGGATCCTGGGAGTGCCTGAAGGGTGGGTTTGGGCATGGTGGAGCTTTCCTTCAGAGTGGGCAACAGCTTGGGCAAGAAGTAATTCCCCAAAGTGCAGCTGGGGATGGCTGGAGTGGAGAGCAGAAGAAAGAAATGTCAGTGCAAGGGCCATGCTGGGGAACAGCACATCCCCCAGCAGGAGCCTGGATCAGGCCAAGGCTCTGTGTGCCAAGGCAGAGGCAGGGAGGACACAGAGATGTCAGGAGAGGAAGGGGACAGCAAGGTGGGGCAGGCGGGTGAAGGAGCAGAGCCTGCAGGGCAAGAGGCACAGGGGATGGGACAGCCCAGGACAGACTGTGCTGGAGATGAGAGAGGGCAAAGGTGTGGAAAAGCTGGAGGCAGACTTGGCAGAGCCAAGCTCTCCATGCCTTTGCTGCTGGCTCTTGTCTCTGTCCCTGATGGCCATGGGGAGACAAGTGGAGCTTCCAGCAGCACTGGGGCTCAGGGCCTCCTTGTCCATGTGCAGGAGGCTGGCTGGGAGGTGCCGGGCCATAGTCCTGCCCTTGGCATTGCCCATCTGCACATGGCAGTGGTGCCAGGAGAGCCCTGAGGGCTGAGGGAGGGACAGGATCTCCCTCCCTTGCCAGGGGCTGGGGCTCAGGGCTGGCACCTTTGGGGAATGGGCTCAGGGCTGGGCCCTTTGCAGTCCTGACACACAGCCAGGCTTCCTCAGCACCAGAGCCACCTGCACCTTCCTTTTCCCCACCTGCCATCACTGCCTCCTGCTTCCTGCTCCCCCCACCCCCTGCAGGGGACGCTGCTTTCTCAGGGCTGTCCCTCAGGGGGACCCAGGCACACGCCAAGAAACTTTGGAAACTTTGGAAACTTGTGACTTGGACTTGCTTGTGGAGAAAGAAGCTTCTGCAGCTTCCTCTCCTTGCCTCTTGAGCAATTGTCATGGGCTCAGCATCAACCCCCCAGAGGGCTCCTGGCAGCTGTGAGCTGGGCTCCTGGGATGGAGGGAGCTGCTGGCAAGTGGGCAGTGCTGCAGAGAGACAGCTCTGGGCAGGAGCAGCTCCTCTGCAGAGCGCAGCAGGGCTGAGGGCACTGCCAGGGTATCTGGGGGAGATGAGCAAGGCAGAGAGAGCTTCAAGGGGGTGAAGATGGAGGGGATGAGTGGCAGCTGAGGGGAGGAGAACCTTCCCAGCTTCTGCCATGGTGAGTGTCTGGTGCAGGGCAGTGAAGCTGGTGCAGTGTCTGGAGGCATCTCCTAAAGCTGCAGAGGCAGAGCTGCTGGGAGCTGGAAGGGGGGAAGGGGCTGGAGGTGGAAGGGGAATTGTGAAGAGGAGGGAGGGGGTGTGTGCAGGCAGGGGTGGCCAGGGCTGTCCTTCAGAGCAGGGTCCTGCAGCCCAGGGGCTGTGTGCTGGGGCAGGGACTCTGCTGTCTGCCTGCCTGCCTGCCAGGGGCAGCTCTCAGCCTGCCCGGGGAGCTCCCTGGTGCTGGCAGAAGCTGTGGCTGGCAGGAGACAGGGAGCACAGGGCAGGCTCCTGGTGCTGCTGAGAGAGGGATGAATTGCTCAGGGCTGCTCACAGCTCCAGCTGCTGCCCAGAAGATTTCTGAGGGGACTTTTCAGGAGTCCCTTCAGGCCAGGGCTTTCCTGCTCCACTCTGGGCTCTCCTCAGGCTCTGCTTCCACTTGTCTCTCCAGGGCATGGAAAGCTCTTTCTGCACTCTGCAGAAGGCTCACAGACCCCAGTTCTCCTTAGCCCTTTTCTAATCTGCTCCAGGGATCATTAGATCTCAGAGATGCCCCTGGACAGGTCCTGCTGCTGCCAGGAGGGGTCTGCAGGGCAGAGCTGAGCACTCAGGGGGTGGGATGGGGGCTGTGAGCACTGAGAGGGAGGAGAGCTGGGGACAGAGAAAGAGCTGCAGGCAGCAGAGATGGGCAGGGATGGAGAGGGAGCTGCTGCCTGGAAGATGATGGCAGGGGGGATTCCTGCACCTCCCAGCCATCCCCTGCAGAGCTGCTGCCCTCCCTAGAGCTAAACCCTGCTCTCTGTCACACAGCACAGTCCCCCAGCCCTTCAGATCATGGGCACTGAATTCTGAGCATCCTTCCAGCAGCACCCCCTCCCCACCAGAGAGGAGAAATGCTGGAGTCTCTGCCTGTGTCTCCCTGTCCTGACTCTCTTGGCAGCAGAACTTTGGCAGGTTCCCCTCTTGCCCCTGCTGCTGCTGCCCTTGTTCTTCCCCTTCTTTTTGCTGGGCTGGGGGATGAGGGTTCTGGTGCAGCTCAGACACTGATGCTGCAGGTCCTGTCCTGCTGCTGTTTTCATGGAGGAAAAGCATCCAAAGCACCTGAGATTTGGAGGTGTGGGGACTGCAGGGTGTGGGGCTGAGGGTCAGCCCACCGTCCCATCAGGATACCCCATCTTTAGGGTCTTTGCCTCTTTGTGCAGCTGAGAGCAGGACTGATGGACAGAGCAGCTGTCCTCACTCTGCACTAAGGGACAGTCCCTTTGCCTCTCAGCACCCTCAGGGTTTCACTTGCAGAGCAGCACAAATGCCAGGGGCTTCTGCATTAAGATTTTTTTCATGGGTTTTTGAGAAATTTTTCCAGAGCAAACCATGCTGAATCCCATCAGCTCTGCTCTGCAGTCTGGTGGTGCATTGGGGTGACAATGATGTACAGCTCCTGAATGTCATGAGAGGATTTAATCTGAGATCCCCTCCTGCTCCTTTTTACCAATTGCTGTGGAGAAGCACAGACCCCTCCTACTCCTTTATGGACATTCAGCCAGGACAAGCCAGGGTGTTTGAAAGGGATATTCCAAAGGTGTCCATGAAATGGGAGAAACTGTTTATGTGTCTCTAGGAGAAATTTAATAATGCTTTTTTAAGCAACACTGCCCTAACTTCCTTTCTTTTTTTTTTTTTTTTTTTTTTTTTTTTTTTTTTTTCCCACAAGAATGTCTCTATCCATAGTGGCATCAAATGTCCAACAGCAGCTCCATCACAAATTTCCTCCTCCTGGCATTTGCAGACAGGCGGGAGCTGCAGCTCTTGCACTTCTGGCTCTTCCTGGGCATCTACCTGGCTGCCCTCCTGGGCAACGGCCTCATCATCACCACCATCGCCTGTGACCACCACCTCCACACCCCCATGTACTTCTTCCTCCTCAACCTCTCCCTCCTCGACCTGGGATCCATCTCCACCACTCTGCCCAAAGCCATGGCCAATTCCCTCTGGCACAACACGGACATCTCCTACAAGGCATGTGCTGCACAGCTCTTCTTCTTTTTATTCTTCATTTCATCTGAGTACTGTCTCCTGACGATCATGTCCTACGACCGCTACGTGGCCATCTGCAAACCCCTGCACTACGGGACCCTCCTGGGCAGCAGAGCTTGTGTCCACATGGCAGCAGCTGCCTGGGGCTCTGGGTTTCTCACTGCTCTGCTGCACACAGCCAATACATTTTCCCTGCCCCTCTGCCAGGGCAATGCCCTGGACCAGTTCTTCTGTGAAATCCCCCAGATCCTCAAGCTCTCCTGCTCACACTCCTACCTCAGGGAACTTGGGCTTATTGTGGTCAGTTCCTGTTTTATATTTGGCTGTTTTGTTTTCATTGTGGTGTCCTATGTGGAGATCTTCAGGGCTGTGCTGAGAATCCCCTCTGAGCAGGGAAGGCACAAAGCCTTTTCCACGTGCCTCCCTCACCTGGCCGTGGTCTCCTTGTTCATCAGCACATCCATCTTTGCCTACCTGAAGCCCCCTTCCATCTCTTCCCCATCCTTGGACCTTGTGCTGTCATTTCTATACTCGGTGGTTCCTCCAGCAGTGAACCCCCTCATCTACAGCATGAGGAACCAGGAGTTCAAGGATGCAGTTTCCAAACTTATCAAAGGAACTTTTTTGAAAATATTTAATTTATTTGGTTATTCTTCTGTTCCCTTATAATGTAATTCAGAACACACCCAGACAGTCTTCACCCCTTTTTGCTGATTTTGATTGTATATATGCGTTAGTTTTGTGGGGTTTTTTTTATTTTTTCTTTCCAATTATTGCTGATATATGAATGTTATTTTTTTTTCCTTTCTCATTATGTGGATATCCAGGTTTTCTTTGACCCAGACACTTACAAAGAGGAGCTGTGCTCTCTCTGTGTTTAAACACAATAAAGAACCTTCCAGTGAATGTTTGCCTGAGGCCCTTCCTTTGAGACCCTGTCTGGAGCTGCAGGGCAGTGCCTGTGTGCAGAGGTGGAGGGGAAAGAGTCCTGGCACAAGGGCACTGCCCGGGAGCACCAGCGCTTGATCTTTTCCAAGCTGTCCCCTTTCCAGCTCCACAGTCTCCTTCTGCACCCTTGGGTAAGGCCTGAGTGCTCTGGCAGCTTGGTCACAGCCCTGCGGTGTGACAGTCCTGTGCCCGCAGGCAGGGACAGGGCACGGGCACTGCTGGGACAGAGCTGGCCTCCAGAACAGCCCTTCCATCATCACAGGGGATCTCCTCAGCTCAGCTCTTCTTCCACACTTGCTCTCAAGAAGCTGCCCAAGGAGTCGACTCTGCAGAGATTGTTGCTCTGCTGCTTTCTCTGGGGGCTCCCTCTGATGCCATCATGGTCCCGGGACGGGGGGTTTGGGGACTTAGGGCTGGTTCCTTTGTCACTTCTTTGGTGTCCAGAGCCCTCAGGGATGGTGACTGTTGTGCAATAAAGAGAGCCCATGGCAGTGGAATCAGGCAGGGCCCCTCTGAGCACCCTCCATGGGCACCCAAGAGCTTGTGTGGGAGGTGGTCAGTGTCAGTGAGCACCATCAGCTGGGTCTGCCTCCCAGCTTGACCAGCACAGCCCATGAACAGAGTCAGCCCTGGGCACCCCAGCCCCGTGCTCTGCAGAGCAGCACCCCCAGCTCGGGGCGGGGGGCAGCCTGGGGACAGGGTGCAGGGATGGGTGGCCAGGCCAGCCCAGAGGTGCTCAGCAGGGAGAAGGCTCTGTGGGAGCACAAACAGCACCAGCTCTTCCCAGGGGTGCCATGAAGGTCAGTGGCACAGACCGTGTCCTCAGGTCACTTCACCTGGACACTAACGTCCCCTGGGAAGCCACCTGAATGCAGCACTGGGATCTGCTTCCTTCAAACAAGCTCCACCAGCCTGTCCCAGCTGCTGGACACCATCTCTGCCCACTGTGGCCCCAGATCTATTTTATTTTATGAACCTTTGGCACCTTTGAGTGTTTCCTGCTGGTGGCCACATCTTGTCTTCAGTGCTGGGCTTGCTGTCACCTTCCCTGTAAGATTTATGGGCTGCAAGGTCTGTCCTGAGAGATCAACTGCACCTTGGATAGGTGAATTTCTGTCAGGAGAAGGGAGATGGGGAGAATTACCTGCTGGTCAGCATCACCTCTGTCCCTGGGATGGTGATGGGGCCAATGCTCCTGCAGGGCACTCCAGGCAGATGAAGGACAAAAAAGGCATTGCTGAAAGAAGAAAGAAGGGGATTGGGGAAAGAAGGCCATGGGGTGGACCTGGACTTCAGTAAACCCTTTGACATGGTCTATCATTGTCCCTTGATACCCAGGCTGGTGATGTCTGGATTGAAGGCCTGGGGGATGGTGCAGGTGGGAAGTTCACAAGATGATAAGGGTCACATGAAATCAGTGATTCAAAGTCATCCAGGCAGACAGTGATGGTGCCTCAGTGACCAGCACTTGATCAAATGGTATTCTCTCTCTTTATAATGCCCTGTGGGGTGGGACAAAAAGGCACTTTCAGCCCCTTTGTGGATGAAGCCAGGCTGGGGGAGCCCTTGAGAAACCTCACCTGGTTCATCCTGCCTTGAGCAGGGCACTCAGACAAGATGATGCTCAGGGGTCTCTTCTGAACTGGAGTATTCTGTGACTCAATGAATATTTCACTCTTTGAAGACAGAAACAGGGAAGGGAAGAAGAGGAGACAGACAGAAGTAGAGCCCCCAAGATATCTCATCTTGTCTGAGCACCGCTTCTGCATTTGTACTATTGGTAGGAACTTTGCTTTGGTGAGCTCTGAGACCAAACCTACAGACACAGTGACCAGTAACGCTTAAACCCATACAGGGAATAATTAAAACTAATTTGTTTTAACATGCTCTGATCAGGTCTGTCATTATCTCAGCCCTTTGTGCCCCACGTTGGGCCCAAATTAGGACTGTTGTGGTTGAACTCCAGCCAGACACTGAGCACCATGCAGCTCATTAACGTCCCTGTGTCATTCAGGTGGGGAAAACAATATGAAAACAAAGAAACAAACAAAAAACAATACATTGAGAAATGAAAAGTTTTCTGGCTGAAGTAAAAGAGAGTTAAATATTAATACTAATATTGATTCTAACACCAACACCATTATTAACAAAAAAAATCTTCAATTTGAGGCTATCAAAAGCCTTTCTCATCAGATTATCCCCTCTAGAAACGTAACCTCTCTAGAGGAGTTTGTGCCCAGCAGATGATTGCAGAGTGTATTTTATTGTGTAGGAATCATTCTCTATTTGACATTTCACTTCTTGCAAAGAGGGAAACTCCTGCTGTGCCTGAGAGCAGCAGTTCTCTGAGGGAGATGGGTTGGGAGCTGGTGCAAAGGAGCTGTAAGGAAAGGGAAGGAAAAGGCACACAGGTCCTAGGAGGGACAGCCTCCAGCATCTTGTAACCACCACAACTTGTCACCTCTGGCTGGCACCTGGCACTCGTTCAGCACCAATGAGAGCAATGTTGTGTATGGGGAGGGAAGGAGCAATGTCCTCCATGGAGTGATGGACCTCAAAGGCTTTTCCTCACTGTTCAGGCCTCTTGCAGTAACACTCTGCACCAATAACAGTTGAATATACATTTCTAAACTGAAAAAAGTGAAATAGAGCTTTTTTAAAAAATGCTCCTTTTAATCTTCCTCCACACTGGAACCTCTCTGATGAGCTGTGCGACTCTTGAACACTATAAACAACACAGGATAAGACATGGCTGCTCGGTACTGTAATGGGCCCCAGAGTGCCAGAGGGACTGAGTCCATGATCCTCAGGTACTGACAGGAGACCAAGAAAAAAAAAAGCTTCTAAGAAGTTAAAGCCAAAATAAAAACAGAAATTATCTTCAAGTATTGATTGGCTCCATTGGGTCCCATTACTGACAAAGCCTCCCCAGAGACTTGTTAGAGAAGGTCACTGGAGGCCATGATTGCAGGGAAACAAAGGTTCTGTAAAGGTGGCTCTGAGGCTACAGATATTTATTTATTTATATATTTATTTACATTATGGATCAGTCAGGCCAAACTCTGAACCCCAGGCAATGGGAAGGCAGAGCCCATCCCTCACTTTTCAGTCAGGACATTTCCTGGGGGCAGTGGGGTGTGAAGATGAACAATAAACACTGTAACCACCAGCCCTGCTGGTGGCTCTGGAGACTCCAAGGCCTGGAACTGGCTGGGACTGTGTCACAGAGCCATGGAATCATGGAATGGGTTGGCTTGGAAGGGTTAAAGATCATCTAGTTCCAACCCAACCCATTCCATGATTCCATGATCCTACTCAACTGAAGCCAACCCTGTCCCTGTCCCCATGGAACTCACTTCTTAATCCCATCCACAGCATCAGCCTTACTCATCAGTAGTGTCTCTTGGAGCTGATCATGGACGAGTTTCTCGTGCTCCTCCGGTTTCATGATCCTACAGATCATTCCCATGACCCTCCAGATCGTTCTGAAACTGCACCTACCCCATCACAAAGCCCTGGTGGTGCTGTCGAGAGCCCAGGACTGGAACTGTCTGGGATTGTGTCACAGAATCATGTAATCATGGAATGGGTTGGGTTGGAAGGGTTAAAGATCATCTTGTTCCAACCCTACCCATTCCATGATTCCATGATCCCACTCAAATGAAGCCAACCCTGCCCCTGTCCCCATGGAACTCACTTCTTAATCCCATCCACAGCATCAGCCTCAGTCAGAGCTGGTGGACAGACAGATGAGTATCAGACAGCTGTGTGCCCAGGTAGTCAAGAAGGCCACCAACATCCTTGATTGTATCAGGAATAGCACGGCCAGCAGGAGTAGGGAACTGATCGTGGCCAGATGCACCCCATGCCTTTCTGTCCCCTGCCCTCTCTGTTTCAGCAATCCCCTCTTTGTCCTTCACCTGCCTGGAGCAGGATGGACCCCATCACTGTCCCAGGGACTGAGGTCAGAGAATCCTAGAATCCTAGAATGTTAGGGGTTGGAAGGGACCTCTAGAGATCATCCAGTCCAGCCCCTCTGCCAAAGCAGGATCACCCAGGGCAGGACACACAGGAACACACCCAGGTATGTGTGGAAACTCTCCAGAAAAGGAGACTCCACAACCTCTCTGGGCAGCCTGTTCCAGTGCTCCCACAACCTCACAGTCACGAAGTTTCTCCTCATTTTGAGGTGGAACTTCCTATGTACTAGCTTTAACCCATTATTCCTTGTCCCATTAATGGGCACCACTGAAAAGAGATCAGCCTATTCCTTTTGACACCCACCCCTCAGATATTTATAGCCATTTATTAAGTCTTCTTTTCTCAAAGCCAAACAGCCCAAATTCTCTCAGTCTTTCTTCATAGGAGAGATGTTCAAGTTCCTTAATCTTGCTCCTAGCTCTCCCTTGGACTGTCTCCAGTAGATCCCTGCCCCTTGAACAACTGGATCCAGTATTTGAGGTGTGGTTTCACAGGGCAGAGTAGAGGGGTAGGAAAACCTCCCGAGATCTGTTGGACACACTTTTCCTGATGCCCCCCAGGACACCATTGGTCCTCTTGGCCACAAGGGCCCCTTGTTGACCCATGGAGAATTTAGTGTCTCCTGGGACTCCAGATTTTTCTCTGTGGAGCTCTTTTCCAGCAGGATGTCCCCTCCTCTGCACTGGTGGTTGGTGTTATTCCTACGCAGATGCAGGACTCTACACTTGTCCTTATTGAACTTGATGAAGTTCAGCTTTGCCCAGCTCTCCAGCCTGTCCACATCTGATGGAGAGCTTCTGGTGTCTCAGCCACCTCTCACAGCTTGGATCATCAGTGAACTTGCTGAGGGTACACTCCATCCCCTCATCCAGGTCATTGATGAAGAGATTGAACAAAACTGGACCCAGTACTGATCCCTGGGGAACACCACTGGCCACAGGCTTCCAACTTGGCTCTGTGCCACTCATCACAACCCTCTGAACTCTGTTGTTGACCCAGTTACCAATCCACCTGACAGTCCAATCATCTGTTCCTCATTTCCTGAGTTTTGTTATGAGGATGTTATGGGAGACAGTGTCTAAAGCTTTACTGAAGTCAAGGTATATGACATCCACTGCTCTCCCTTCATCTGCCCATTTGGTTATCCCTTTGCAGAAGGATATCAGGTTAGTCAAGCAAGATTTCTCCTTAGTAAATCAATGGTGACTGCTCCTGAGAACCTTCTTTGTGTTTGTGTTTGCACACTCAGAGTACTGAATATTCTGTAAGGCAGACTTCTCCTTTCCTACTCAGTATTGAGAGCTACACCTACCATTGCAGAGGTGTGGAATCCCCTCAGTGTCAACAGAAGTTTTCTCCTTCCCCTCTTTCATCCTCCTGTGTGGTACTGACTGTAGCACAATGGACATTCCAGTACCTGTAGGATTCCTAGTGGAAGCCTGAGGAGGGGCTGCTTGCAAGGGCCTGGACTGATAGGATGAAAGGCAATGGGTTTAATTTAGAGAGGAGTTTATTTGGACTGGATGTAGGGAAAAAGTTCTTCATCATGAGAGTAGTGGAAAAAATGTCACATGTTGCTCAGTGACGTGGTTGAGGTCTCATCCCTGGAAATATTCCAGGTCAGGCTTGAGGTGGCTCAGAGCAACCTGATCTAGTTGAGAGTGTCCCTGATTACTGCAGTGGGGTTGGAATGGATGAGCATGAGAGGTCCCTTCCAAAAAAAAAAAATTCTGTGATTCTGTGATTCAGAATATGTGATTCAGATATGACCTTCAGCCATCTGAGGTACCATGGGGATATCTCAGAGCTCTCCCAAGATGGGGTTTGGAGGCACCAAGCCCATGGCCAGTGTGCAGAGGTTGATGGGTCAAGGCTAAGAGCTGTGGGGACTGTGGGCAGTAGAGGAGGATCCTGGGAGTGCCTGAAGGGTGGGTTTGGGCATGGTGGAGCTTTCCTTCAGAGTGGGAAAGAGCTTGGGCAAGAAGTAATTCCCCAAAGTGCAGCTGGGGATGGCTGGAGTGGAGAGCAGAAGAAAGAAATGTCAGTGCAAGGGCCATGCTGGGGAACAGCACATCCCCCAGCAGGAGCCTGGATCAGGCCAAGGCTCTGTGTGCCAAGGCAGAGGCAGGGAGGACACAGAGATGTCAGGAGAGGAAGGGGACAGCAAGGTGGGGCAGGCGGGTGAAGGAGCAGAGCCTGCAGGGCAAGAGGCACAGGGGATGGGACAGCCCAGGACAGACTGTGCTGGAGATGAGAGAGGGCAAAGGTGTGGAAAAGCTGGAGGCAGACTTGGCAGAGCCAAGCTCTCCATGCCTTTGCTGCTGGCTCTTGTCTCTGTCCCTGATGGCCATGGGGAGACAAGTGGAGCTTCCAGCAGCACTGGGGCTCAGGGCCTCCTTGTCCATGTGCAGGAGGCTGGCTGGGAGGTGCCGGGCCATAGTCCTGCCCTTGGCATTGCCCATCTGCACATGCCAGTGGTGCCAGGAGAGCCCTGAGGGCTGAGGGAGGGACAGGATCTCCCTCCCTTGCCAGGGGCTGGGGCTCAGGGCTGGCACCTTTGGGGAATGGGCTCAGGGCTGGGCCCTTTGCAGTCCTGACACACAGCCAGGCTTCCTCAGCACCAGAGCCACCTGCACCTTCCTTTTCCCCACCTGCCATCACTGCCTCCTGCTTCCTGCTCCCCCCACCCCCTGCAGGGGACGCTGCTTTCTCAGGGCTGTCCCTCAGGGGGACCCAGGCACACGCCAAGAAACTTTGGAAACTTTGGAAACTTGTGACTTGGACTTGCTTGTGGAGAAAGAAGCTTCTGCAGCTTCCTCTCCTTGCCTCTTGAGCAATTGTCATGGGCTCAGCATCAACCCCCCAGAGGGCTCCTGACAGCTGTGAGCTGGGCTCCTGGGATGGAGGGAGCTGCTGGCAAGTGGGCAGTGCTGCAGAGAGACAGCTCTGGGCAGGAGCAGCTCCTCTGCAGAGCGCAGCAGGGCTGAGGGCACTGCCAGGGTATCTGGGGGAGATGAGCAAGGCAGAGAGAGCTTCAAGGGGGTGAAGATGGAGGGGATGAGTGGCAGCTGAGTGGAGGAGAACCTTCCCAGCTTCTGCCATGGTGAGTGTCTGGTGCAGGGCAGTGAAGCTGGTGCAGTGTCTGGAGGCATCTCCTAAAGCTGCAGAGCCAGAGCTGCTGGGAGCTGGAAGGGGGGAAGGGGCTGGAGGTGGAAGGGGAATTGTGAAGAGGAGGGAGGGGGTGTGTGCAGGCAGGGGTGGCCAGGGCTGTCCTTCAGAGCAGGGTCCTGCAGCCCAGGGGCTGTGTGCTGGGGCAGGGACTCTGCTGCCTGCCTGCCTGCCTGCCAGGGGCAGCTCTCAGCCTGCCTGGGGAGCTCCCTGGTGCTGGCAGAAGCTGTGGCTGGCAGGAGACAGGGAGCACAGGGCAGGCTCCTGGTGCTGCTGAGAGAGGGATGAATTGCTCAGGGCTGCTCACAGCTCCAGCTGCTGCCCAGAAGATTTCTGAGGGGACTTTTCAGGAGCCCCTTCAGGGCAGGGCTTTCCTGCTCCACTCTGGGCTCTCCTCAGACTCTGCTTCCACTTGTCTCTCCAGGGCATGGAAAGCTCTTTCTGCACTCTGCAGAAGGCTCACAGACCCCAGTTCTCCTGAGCCATTGTCTGAGCTGCTCCTGAGCCCCTGCACAGTCAGAAATGCCCCTGGACAGGTCCTGCTGCTGCCAGGAGGGGTCTGCAGGGCAGAGCTGAGCACTCAGGGGGTGGGATGGGGGCTGTGAGCACTGACAGGGAGGAGAGCTGGGGAGAGAGAAAGAGCTGCAGGCAGCAGAGATGGGCAGGGATGGAGAGGGAGCTGCTGCCTGGAAGATGATGGCAGGGGGGATTCCTGCACCTCTCAGCCATCCCCTGCAGAGCTGCTGCCCTCCCTAGAGCTAAACCCTGCTCTCTGTCACACAGCACAGTTCCTCAGCCCTTCAGATCATGGGCACTGAATTCTGAGCATCCTTCCAGCAGCCCCCCACCAGAGAGGAGAAATGCTGGAGTCTCTGCCTGTGTCTCCCTGTCCCGACTCTCTTGGCAGCAGAACTTTGGCAGGTTCCCCTCTTGCCCCTGCTGCTTCTGCCCTTTTTCTTCCCCTCCTTTTTGCTGGGCTGGGGGTTGAGGATTTGGGTGCAGCTCAGACACTGATGCCTCAGGTCCTGTCCTGCTCCTGTGTCCATGGAGGAAAAGCATCCAAAGCACCTGAGATTTGGGGCTGTGGGGACTGCAGGGTGTGGGGCTGGGGGTCATCCCACCCTCCCATCAGGATACCCCATCTTTAGGGTCTTTGCCTCTTTGTGCAGCTGAGAGCAGGATTGATGGACTGAGTGGCTGTCCTTACTCTGCACTAAGGGACAGTCCCTTTGCCTCTCAGCACCCTCAGGGTTTCACTTGCAGAGCAGCACAAACACTGAAGTTTTTGTGACAGGGAAAAGGTACTTTTTGCATATGAGAAAACAAATGAAGAAATGTTTTTGAGAATAGTCTGCTGTGATTGCTCCCTGTCTTTTCTCCCATGACAGTGTACATGCCTAGAGTCATCAGATGTCCAACAGCAGCTCCATCACAAATTTCCTCCTCCTGGCATTTGCAGAGAGGCGGGAGCTGCAGCTCTTGCACTTCTGGCTCTTCCTGGGCATCTACCTGGCTGCCCTCCTGGGCAACGGCCTCATCATCACCACCATCGCCTGTGACCACCACCTCCACACCCCCATGTACTTCTTCCTCCTCAACCTCTCCCTCCTCGACCTGGGATCCATCTCCACCACTCTGCCCAAAGCCATGGCCAACTCCCTCTGGCACAACACGGACATCTCCTACAAGGCATGTGCTGCACAGATCTTCTTCTTTGCTTTTTTCATTTCGGCAGAGTTTTCTCTCCTGACGATCATGTCCTACGACCGCTACGTGGCCATCTGCAAACCCCTGCACTACGGGACCCTCCTGGGCAGCAGAGCTTGTGTCCACATGGCAGCAGCTGCCTGGGGCTCTGGGTTTCTCACTGCTCTGCTGCACACAGCCAATACATTTTCCCTGCCCCTCTGCCAGGGCAATGCCCTGGACCAGTTCTTCTGTGAAATCCCCCAGATCCTCAGGCTCTCCTGCTCACACTCCTACCTCAGGGAAATTGGGCTTCTTGCATTAGGTTGTTTTTTAGCTTTTGGCTGTTTTGTTTTCATTGTGGTGTCCTATGTGGAGATCTTCAGGGCTGTGCTGAGGATCCCCTCTGAGCAGGGAAGGCACAAAGCCTTTTCCACGTGCCTCCCTCACCTTGCCGTGGTCTCTCTGTTCATCAGCACAGCAGCTTTTACCTACCTGAAGCCTCCCTCCATCTCCTCCCCATCCCTGGATCTGGTGGTGTCATTTCTATACTCTGTGGTTCCTCCAGCAGTGAACCCCCTCATCTACAGCATGAGGAACCAGGAGCTCAAGGGTTCTCTGAGGAAACAGTTAAGGGTTTTCAGCAGCCATAGGCTGCCTCCTGTAATCTTCAAATGAGTAGCAGGACATTGCAATATTATATTTCTTTACTTTTTTTTTTCCTTCCACTATGATTTTAATTTCTTCAAATTAACATCATTATGCAGCCCTCATCCTTTACTGTGCACTCATCCTTTGAGACCAATAATGAAACTTTGTGTAAAAGGAGAGCCTCCACTGAATTCAAGTTAAATAAATGTACCTGCAATTAATATATTGTCTGCTTTTCCTGCTAAGTGTATCAGGAATGAATGGGAAGCGAAAGCCCCTGCCTGGCTGCAGCAGCCCTGGGAAGGCTGCTCTGTGCCTGGAGCAGTCAGAGCTCTTGAGGAGCACAAGGGCCAGGGCTGTTGTGCTGGGCTGGGCAGAGGGGATGGCCCCGAGGGGCTGCAGAGCTCTGCGGATCTCCTGGAGAGGAGAGCAGGGGACACAGGGTGCCTCCTGCTCCTTTTGCCATGCATGGTCACCCATCTGGGGCTCTGAGCTCTCTCTGCCCCCCAGGAGCTGCTGTGCCCTTCAGAGGGGCTGGGGCTGTGGTGGGACTGCCCAGAGCAGCCTGGGCTGGGCACTGGTGTGGGGCCAGCAGCAACTGGGCTGTGCTGGGAGAGAGGTGGCAGAGAAAGCCATGGATATGTAACTGGCCCTGCATGGCCATGGAGGGGGACACTGCCAGCAAGGGCTGTGGTGCAGAGCAAGGGCTTCTGAAGGGAGCCCAGAGATGGAGGTACAGGGCAGAGGAGGCTGCTCTGTGCCCTTGGTGGCAAGGAGAGAACAGGATTGTGTCCCAGGACCTTGGTGACCCTGCAGCCATTGTCCATCTCTCCCCAGCCATTTCCATCCCTGCCTGCTCCTTCCAGGTTTAAGGATGAGTTTTTCTGTACCCATCCTAGCAAAACTCCAGACTGCACCATGAGGAAGTTTCCACACAGGTGGTATGGGCAGTCCTTCTGGAGTGATCATGAGAAATACAAGTCTGGTCTGTCACATCCCTTCACACCCAGACAGTTCTATGACTTTGTGATGGAACTTCTCTTGGTAGTCCAAAACCTCCACAAAGGTCACCTTGGAAGGTTAAGACGGGAGGGAAAGAACAAGAACTCTCACCCCAAGGGTATCCTTGTGTTAGAAATTTACCTAGAAGGGTCCTTGATCAGCCCAGGATTTTATTTTCAAGGCAAAGCCAGTGAGAGCAGAGAGACAGCAGACAAGATCTGGAAATGCTGGGGTGAGCTTTAGGTAGGAAAGCAGGAAGGGTGACAACAGCCTGAAGGGAAGGAGCTGCAGGCATGGACAGTGTAGGACAGCCTGCAGGAGAGGTGGCCAAGGGCTCTGTCAAGGAGTGAGGTCATTGTCCCCTTGGCCATAGCAGTGTCCTGGGCCACCAAGGCTGGGGAGAGGAAACTTTCTCTTGAGGCTCTCAGGATCTGCCTTCCCAGGGCCTGGGGTCAGGGCTTGGCCTTTCGGCTGCATCCAACAAACCAAAGGCTTTTCTCAGCATTACAGCCACCAGCACAGGGCCTTTGCCTCCTGCAATCATGGCCTCCAGGGATCTGCTCTAACGAGGCCATGGGGAGGCTCTGGCAGGCTCAGGGGGGCCCATCAGTGTGTGAAGGTATTTTGGGTTTTGCTTCTGACTAACTTTATCAGAGGTTTTTTGCATTCTTCTCTCAGTATCTGAGGTTCATTTAATGAGCCTCAAAAGCCCAAAGGATCTGTTTATCTTTTGTTTTTTCATTCATGTCTTCAAGACCTGTAGGGTTCCCTGGAGTTATTATTTTTTCACCTGTGGATATCAGGAGGAAGATTTCAAAGTGCACTTTTGCACTTCTTTTAAAGGTAATATTTCATTTCTTTGTACTTCAGAGGAGAGGTTCTATCAGCATTGTCCAAGTGATAATGACCCAGAGGGTCTCCTCAGGAGGTCAGCACCAGAAGGAGAAGCAGTTCCTTGAGGTCTGACCTTGGATGGACACCCTTGCCCTCACTTCCCCAACCCCACCACTGCTCTCCTTGGCCCCTGGCACTTGCATCACTTCTCCTCCCATCAGACTTCTCCCCTGGTCTCTGCAGCTGGATGGTTCAGCTCCTTTGCACCAGCTCCCCCCTCTTTTCCTTAGAGAACTGCTGCACATGGGCACAGCAGGAGTTTTCCTCTTTGCAAACAAAGCAAAGCAAAGCATGATAAAGTTTCATGGCCAATCCAACACACTCCTCAACCATAGGCTAAGTACGAGCTGCCCCTAATGAGGTCACCTTTCTACAAGGGATAATCTTTTGAGAAATCCTTTGTGACTTCCAGGACCTAGAGGGTACCCACTGGTCCTTTGCTATCACAGCTCTAAAGACTGAGAATGCAGGATGGCTGCATGCTTTGCTTGGCCTTTCAGAGAAGTCCTTTGTAGCAGGGTTGATGAAAACTAAAAACCAGCAGGTGCCAATTGCTACTTCAATAGTTCATCAACAACAATATCACACCAACAGGGATGCTGTGATCCCCATTCACAAGCTGGTCTGGCAGCTAGAGAGGCAAGGAGTGATCAGCAGGACTCACTCACCCTTCACTCGTCCCCTGTGGCCATTGCCAAACCCTAAGGGAGAGTGGAGGCATCATGGAGATGCCCACGAACCTTCATATCGAGCTACTGAGGAACATGGAAACACCCAATGAGCAGATGAGGCTGCTCGAGTGTTCCAAAGAGATCTGGACTGGGACCATAGAGGTGAACTGGTTTTAGCTAAATGGGCCCATGACACTTCAGGTCATCAAGGCAGGGATGGAACACACCAATGGGCTCGTGAGCGAGGGGGGATTGAACTTTGGACACTATTGTGCAGTTATCCACCATTGTGACATATGTGCTGCAATTAAGCAAGCTAAAAGGTTGAAACCTCTGTGGTATGAGGGGAGATGGTCAGAATATAGGTATGGGGAGGCCTGGCACATCGACTGTGTCACACTGCCTCAGACCTGCCAGGGTGAGCCCTGTGTGCTGACAATGGTGGAAGTAAGTACAGGATGGCTGGAAACATATCCTGTGCCTCATGGCACAGCCCAGAACACCATCCTGGGCCTAGAGAAACAAGTCTTGTGGTGACATGGTACACCAGAAAGAACTGAGTCAGATAATGGAACTCATTTCAAAACAATCTTATGCATAACTGGGCCAAAGAACATGGTATTGAGTGGGGATACCATATCCCCTATTGTGCACCAGGTTTAGGTAAAATTGAAAGGTACAATGGGCTGTTAAAAACTACCTTAAAGGCAATGGGTGGTGGAACCTTTAAAAACTGGGACCAGCACTTGGCACAAGCCACCTGGTTAGTTAACACCAGGGGTTCCATCATCAATTGAGCTGGTCCTGCTCAGTCAGATCTTCTACACACAGTAGTCTGGGACAAAGTGCCTGTGGTGCATGAAAAGAGTCTGCTGGGGAAAACAGTTTGGGTTTATCCTGCCTCGGGCAAAGGCAAACCCATTCACTCAAGGGCCTGGACACACTTGGTGGGTGATGATGGAAGATGGAGAAGTACAATGTGTACCACAAGGGAATCTAATACTACGTGAGAATACATAAGTTTTGACTGGCTAGCTCAACCAGTAGAGCATGGAAATTTGGACAGTGTGAATTCATGCCCCACATTAATTGCTGTCATGTGAATTATTGCATAAATTAAGTGTTCTGTGAGTCTTTTTCAGGATAATGTTGTGGTGATGAAACCAGAACAGGGTTCACTGACTGGCATCCAGTACCTTCCTCGAAGTTAACATCTGCAACCTGCAACTTGTGGACCATGGACATGAACTGCGACAATCATTTCTTGCTTTAAGAGTCTGCTACAATAGATGAACATCTGCAATCATAAACTAAATTAACTTAGTGGGCTTTAATACACAGAGAGAGTAATTATTTGTGTAGTGGTGTATTTAGGGATAAGAGATGGTAATGCCTGGAGCATGACACAAATGCTATGGAATAAGGGGCAGAATGTCCTTGTTTGGGCCAGGATAAAAGTAGTTTTCTGTCTTGTATTTTTGCTTTCAGCTAAGTCTCTCCTAAGTAGCTGCACTTGCTGAAATGAACAGCAAGTTTCTCAGTCAGTGCCTGCTTCTAGGACTGATAACACTCAAAGTTTATAGTTAGAGCTGGAGAATGGTCTGCAGAGCCAAGGGTTTCAGCTGAACAGGTGGAGTCATGGCCATCAGGACAGCTCAGTCTCTCTCTTCTCCATCAGCTCTATCTCCTATCTCTCCAGTCACTGTGGTGAAAGCTGCTCTATGCCCACCTCAGGATGGGACAAAGGGGGTTTTTGGGAGGGGGTCCCAACCTCAGAGAACCCAAAGCATTCTCCAGCCCTTTGCACCCCAACAGCCACAAGGGATTGCTCCATTGTACATTTGTAAAGTTTTATTGAGTATCTTATTAATAAAAACAACCAAGTGATATCGAACCTCAGGCTAGTGTGCCCCCACCCAGATTTGCAGCCACAACCATCTGGACAATGAAGTGTAATCTGTGGCTATGAATGTTCTCAAAAAGCCACTTAGTTGAAAAGGGTTCTTTTCACCTCAAAATGACACAATCCCAGATTATCGCTCCCGTTTTCTTTCAAAGTCCTGCTGCAAAGTCATAATAAAATGCTCCATATGGGTTTTCCCTACCAAATAATAAAAACAGACATGGCCCCATTTTGCCACATCCCCTGAGGAGTGTGTCATAGTGATAATCACTTCCTTGCTGTACCTTATATGGAAAAAAACCCCAACATCTTAAAGATATCATAGCATTGAAACTCTAAAGTTTGGAAAATGTGGTGACCTTGACCATGCCCCTTCATTTCTGGTGATGGCTGAGGTGGGTCTGGTGATGAGAGATGAGATCGTAGCTCTGGTAAACTCTTCTCACACTGGGAGCAGCTTTAGGGTCGTTCACCCCTATGGAGTTGCTGATGTCTCAACAAGTGGGAGCTTTGCCTGAAGCTCTTGGAGCAGTGGGGACACAAGTAGGGTTTCTCTCCTGTGTGGATGAGACGATGCCTGATGAGATCAGAGCTCCTGGAAAAGCTCTTCCCACAGTCGGGACACTTGTAGGGACGTTCACCCCTATGGATCTGTAGGTGTTGGGTGAGACCCCAGCTGGCTGTGAAGCCCTTCCCACACTGGGGACACGTGTAGGGTTTTTCCTCAGTGTGGACATGTTGGTGATTAATCCAAGAGGTGCTGTTGCTGAAGGCTTTCCCACACTGAGTGCAGGGATACAGCTTCTCTCCCGTGTGGATGTGGTGATGCCGTGATAATGCAGAACTCTGGGCAAACTCCTTCCCACACTCCAGACACTTATAGGGTTTCTCTCCTGTGTGGATGCGGTGATGCTGTGATAAATTTGAGCTCTGGGTAAACTCCTTCCCACACTCAGAACATTTAAAGGGTTTCTCACCTGTATGGATCCGCTGGTGCTGGATAAAATTCCATCTCTTGCTAAAACCTTTCCCGCAGTCAGGGCAGGTGTGGGACATGGTGCCTGTGTGATGGTGTCACCGTGGGACCAGATCTGAGCTGTCACTAAACCATCTCCTGCAGTCAGGACATCTTGGGGGACTCTCACCCCAATGGATTTTCTGATGGTGGAAATAGGCCTAAACCTTTTCCCACGTTCCTCAGCAATGTCAAGTATTTCTTCTGGATGGATTCAGTGATGTTTCACCACTGTCACACTTTGACCAAAAGCTTTCCTGTCCTTGGCACACCCAGGGAGATTTCTGCCCAGATGGAGTCACCCCGTGCCTGTGAAAGAAGCCATAGTGTGGTAACAAAGTAGGGCTGGGCTTTTTGTGTGGTGGTGGCAACCAAAACCTACATCAAACCTACTGTGGGTGAAAATGCAGTGTGAGGTGAAATATGGAGGTTAATCATAGAGCTGGAAACCCACTGATCATCCTTTATCTTTAGGAGCTACACTGGCACCCAAAACCAAAAGGGGCCATTGTATGGGGGAGGGGGTGCTGGGGTTTTGAGCCACTCCTGCCTTGAGCTGTGATTACACAATTGTACTGACACTGCAAGAGGTAATTGCTGTCTCAAACCCCTGGGGTGGTTTCGGGGTCTTATATCTCAATCAACCACTTCAGTAGGAGTTTGTGTTCCAAGACATGGTACCAAATCCCACCAAGACCTTGGGATTCCCCTATCACACCCACATGCAGGATGAGCTGTCATCCACTGGGATGAGTTGGGGTCTCCTGAGATGTTTTGGGAGCCCCCAGTTGTGGCTCCTCAGCCCTGCGGGTTATTAAGTCCCCTGGAAGGATTCCTGGGTTGCCATTGTTAACGCTGGCTCCAGGGTGATTTGAGGATCCCCAGCTGCAGCCCCCAGACCCTTGGGATGACTTGGGATGACCCTATCACAGCTCTGCCCAACAGAATGTTTTGGGCTCCTCCCTAATTACTTGGAGAGAGATAAAATCACAGCTCCTCCACCCTCCAGACGAGTTGGGGGGTCGCCAATCCCACCACCCTCACCCCAGGGATAAGTTTAGCTCCCCCCTCTCACCCTTCCCCCCCCTACCCCATCTTGTGCTGCTCACCCCCAGTTTGGGCAGTACTGGGATAACCACCCCCCTCCCATCACCTCCCATCACCTCCCGGTACCTGCAGGGGGGGCACAGCCCAGGCCGATGGGGAGGGGGGGGCGATGCTCTGGCAGTCACCGGTTGGGGGGTCCTGGCTGTGGGGCGGGGGTGTGGGTGCAGCCCTGGGGTGGCAGAGAGAAACCTCCTGGAGCTGCAGTGCGATCCTGGGAAGTGGCGGGGGAGGAAGAAAAGGTGGGGAGGGGCCTCGGGGGGGAGGGACCCGACCTGGGGGGGATGAGGTTGGAAGTTGGAAGGGGGGGGGACACCAGGGCTGTGTCCTGGAGGGTTGGGGATATAAGGGATGTGGCATGGGCAGGGGGAGGGGACACATCACAGCTGGGTGGTGCTGACCCAACCTCAACACAAAGCCCACAGGCCCTGGAGATAAGAGGCTGTTAATTCACTGCTTTCAGGTGTAAACTCAGGGGGACAATGACCAACCCAGGTCAGGGTTACTGCCCTGAAGGTTCTTCCTACTTCATTTCCACTTCACACTCAACTTTATGGAGCAGAATTCACTCCAAAATAATTTTTTTCCCTTCAGAGAACCTCAAATTTTGGGAAGCTGCAGACACCAACTAAACAAGAGCAAGGGAGATCAGAAGTGTTGTGTTGGGTTCTACCGAGCTCTGGAACGAGGGATCAATGTGACCATAGGCTAAAATCCAGGGCAGATGCTCTGAGCTGGCCAACCCCAGTGTTCTACAGTATGACCATACACACCCTCACTGTAGAGCAGGAAGTTGGACTCGATGACCTTTAGAGATCCCTTCCATTCCCCAATCATTCTATGATTGAAGTTTGGGGGGATGGTTTGGCTTCTTCCATGGCTGCCTTCCCATCCTACCAATTGGTCCCATCCTACCAGATAATGTTCCCACAGCTCGGACCTCCCCCTCCACTTGCTGTAACCATCACCTTTCCACTGGAGCCATTGCAATCATCATTAATTGGAAGTCATTATTATTATTACTCTATTAAATCATTTTTCATTGCAACCCTTGGGGATTCATTCCTTCTCCCCTTTCTCCTCCAAGGAGCTTTCCAGGGATTTAAAACTTTCTAAACTGCAAGGCTTGTCCAAAGGAGTGTAAGCTTTGGGAATGATCACCTGGCACCCCCTTCATCACTTCCAAGGGTTACACATTTTATCACAGAATCAAATGAGGAGGGATGAGGAGGGACTTCTGTCAAGGCCTTGGAGTGATCAGTCAAGGGGGGAATGGTCTCAGATTTGAAGAGGGGTGACTGACTTTTTTTCTTTGCTTTGAGGGAGATGAGACACAGGATGAGGTTGCCCAGAAAATCTCTGGCTGCCCCATCCCTGGAAATGATCAAGGCCAGGTTTGATGGGGCTTGGAGCATCTTGGTCAAGTGGGAGATGTCCCTGCCCATCTTGGAGCTAGATGATCTTTCAGGTCCCCTCAAACCCAAAATTTTCTGTGATTCATGGTTCTAAAGTGAAGGTTATGGGTTGTGTAAAATACCCCCCATGAGTCTCAAAGGGGGATTTTTTGTTGAAAGGAAAGGGTTAAGAGCCACAAAAGTTATTACAGGTTTAAAAACCTGAAGGGCTGGTGTAATGGGGGTGGGGAGGAGGAAATGGGAGGACACACTTCCTGACCTGATCACAAAACAAAGACCTCAGGAGCCTGGAGATAAGAAGCTGTTGAATCAGTGCTTTCAGGTGAAAATCAGGAGGACAATGACCAAGGCAGCCTTTACTGCCCTGAAGGTTCTTCTTTGTCTTTGGTCTGCATAGCAAACCCTAAAGTCTTCTCCAAAGGCCTCAGGCTTTGGGGAAATGTCTCCTGGCACCTTTTCTGGGCAGATCTTAATAAACCAAATATCTGCACTCTGACTGGGGATTGGGTTTTGAATCAGGAGACAACTGACAGAAGCCTGACTGCAGGCTGCTGGAGGCATCCTGTCTCATGACCCACGGTGTCACAGAGGTTTCAGGAGAGCTCATGAAGCATCCCTCCTGACAGGCAAGGAGCAGTAACGCTCCTCTGAAGAGCTGTGCCAGCTCCTGGAGTCTACAGCCAGGCAGAAACACCCGTGCCCCACGCTCCCCAGGCTCCCTGGCAGCAGGACTGAGCGGCCACCAGAAACTCTGCCTGAACAGAACCAGGGGGGTTTGGGGAGAAAAGCCTCAGAATCAGCTCCTCAAACACCAGAGCTTTTGCCAGCTGTGCTACTCGAGCATTTCAAGCACACCCAATCCAAACACAGCTCTCACAGCAGCCACACTGCCTCTGCCATCAACATCTTCAAGCAGGGGAAAGGAACCGCTCTGAGAGCTGCAGGGCAGAGGAGAGGGGCAGCTGAGAGCAGTCCCCGAGGGGAGAGCAGTGCTGGAGCAGAGACACCTTCCCCTCTGGGGAAAGGAGAGAGGAGAAGGGAGAGAGACTGAGGGGCTGGAAACTCAACTGCACAGCTGGCATGGAACAGCCCTGCTGGAAAGGAAAAGAAGGAAATCCAGACACAGAGAGACAAGAGGCATCTCACCTTCCTGACCCTTGCCCCAGAAATGCTCACGCTGCTCAAATGTGACTTTTTTCTAAAATTTATTGTAATTCAGTTAATAACTGACATCACCCTGGTACAGAGTGCTCCTCCATGGGCTGCAGATCCACATCTGCCCCTCCGTGCTCCTCCATGGGCTGCAGGGGACAGCTGCCCTCTCCCCACAGCCTGCAGGGGAACTTTGGTCTGGCCCTTCCTTCAGTCACTGACCTTGGGGTCTTGTGGAGGGCTGGCAGCAGGCTTCCACCTCCACCTTCCACCATGGACATCTTGGGCATTTTCTGCCACAGACATTCCATGGTCACCCAGGGCAGCTGCTGACTCCTGAGGGAGGTGCTCTCCCAGATATGGGCACCCCAGGTCTCCACACCCCTTCTATACCCCCAGGGTCACCATGGAGACCCCCATGACAATGGTGCCCAGGCACCAGACCCTGCATCACAAAGCCCTGGTGGTGGCTGTGGAGACTCCCAGGCCTGGAACTGGCTGGGACTGTGTCACAGAACCATGGAATCATGGAATGGGTTGGGTTGGAAGGGTTAAAGATCATCTGGTTCCAACCCAACCCATTCCAGGATTCCATGATCCCACTCAACTGAAGCCAACCCTGCCCCTGTCCCCATGGAACTCACTTCTTAATCCCATCCACAGCATCAGCCTCACTCAGCAGTAGTGTCTCTTGGAGCTGCTCGTGGACGAGCTTCCTGTGCTCCTCCTTCTCCATGATGCTGCAGATCATTCCCATGACCCTCCAGATCATTCTGAATCACAGAATACCTCAGGCTGGAAGAGACCCCTGAGCATCTCCTTGTCTGAGTGCCCTGCTCAAGGCAGGATGAACCAGATGAGGTTGCTCAAGGGCTTCCCCAGCGTGGCTTTATGCACAAAGGGGCTGAAAGTGCCTTTTGTCCCACCCCACAGGGGGATTATAAAGACAGCAAACAGTGTTGGCACAAGTTCTGGACACTGAGGCACCATCACTGCTTGCCAGGAGGACTTTGGATCCCTCATCATCTCGTGAACTTCCCACCCACCACATCACCCACCTCTTCAATCCAGACATCACCAGTCTGGCTACAACAGGACAATGGTAGAGCATGGCAAAGGGCTTGCTAAAGGCCAGGTGCACCCCATGCCTTTCTGTCCCCTGCCCACTCTGCTTCAGCAATCCCCTCTTTGTCCTTCACCTGCCTGGAGCAGGATGGGCCCCATCACTGTCCCAGGGACTGAGGTCAGAGAATCCTAGAATCCTAGAATGTTAGGGGTTGGAAGGGACCTCTAGAGATCATCCAGTCCAACCCCTCTGCCAAAGCAGGATCACCCAGGGCAGGCCTCACAGTCAAGAAGTTTCTTGTAATCTTGAAGTGGATCTTCCTATATTCAAGCTTAAACCCATTGTTCCACTGAAAAGAGATTGGCCCCTTTCTTTTGACATCCACCCCTCTGATGTTTATAGATATTCATAAGATTCCCTCGTCAGCCTTCTTTTCACAAAGCTAAACAGCTCCAACTCTCTTTGTTATACTTCATATGACAGATGTTCACATCCCTTAATAATCTGTGCTCACCTCGGGACTCTTTCCAGTAGATCCCTGTCTCAATTGAACAACTGGATCCGGTATTCCAGGTGTGGTCTCACTAGGTCAGAGTGGAGGGGTAGGAAATCTTCCTTGATTTGCTGGACACACTTTTCCTTATCCACCTGACTCTGTTCATGGGCTGTGCTGGTCAAGCTGGGAGGCAGACCCAGCTGATGGTGCTCACTGACACTGACCACCTCCCACACAAGCTCTTGGGTGCCCATGGAGGGTGCTCAGAGGGGCCCTGCCTGATTCCACTGCCATGGGCTCTCTTTATTGCACAACATTCACCATCCCTGAGGGCTCTGGACACCAAAGAAGTGACAAAGGAACCAGACCTAAGGCCTTAAACCCCCCGCCCCAGGACCATGATGGCATCAGAGGGAGCCCCCAGAGAAAGCAGCAGAGCAACAATCTCTGCAGAGTCGACTCCTTGGGCAGCTTCTTGAGAGCAAGTGTGGAAGAAGAGCTGAGCTGAGGAGATCCCCTGTGATGATGGAAGGGCTGTTCTGGAGGCCAGCTCTGTCCCAGCAGTGCCCGTGCCCTGTCCCTGCCTGCGGGCACAGGACTGTCACACCGCAGGGCTGTGACCAAGCTGCCAGAGCACTCAGGCCTTACCCAAGGGTGCAGAAGGAGACTGTGGAGCTGGAAAGGGGACAGCTTGGAAAAGATCAAGCGCTGGTGCTCCCGGGCAGTGCCCTTGTGCCAGGACTCTTTCCCCTCCACCTCTGCACACAGGCACTGCCCTGCAGCTCCAGAGAGGGTCTCAAAGGAAGGGCCTCAGGCAAACATTCACTGGAAAGTTCTTTACTCTGTTTGAACACAGAGAGAGCACAGCTCCTCTTTGTAAGTGTCTGGGTCAAAGAAAACCTGGATATCCACATAATGAGAAAGGAAAAAAAAATAACATTCATATATGAGCAATAATTGGAAAGAAAAAAAAAAAAAAACCCCACAAAACTAACGCATATATACAAACAAAATCAGCAAAAAGGCGTGAAGACTGTCTGGGT
Source organism: Heliangelus exortis (assembly GCF_036169615.1). Taxonomy (NCBI): domain Eukaryota; kingdom Metazoa; phylum Chordata; class Aves; order Apodiformes; family Trochilidae; genus Heliangelus; species Heliangelus exortis. Next base: position 201,964 of record NW_027285918.1, read on the forward strand.
GTGTTCTGAATTACATTATGAGGGAACAGAAGAATAACAAAATAAATTAAGTATTTTCAAAAAAGATCCTTTGATAAGTTTGGAAACTGCATCCTTGAAATCCTGGTTCCTCATGCTGTAGATGAGGGGGTTCACTGATGGAGGAACCACCGAGTACAGAAATGACACCACCAGGTTCAGGGATGGAAAGGAGATGGAGGGAGGCTTCATGTGAGCAAAGATGCCAGTGCTGACAAACAGGGAGACCACAGCCAGGTGAGGGAGGCACATGGAAAAGGCTTTGTGCCTTCCCTTCTCAGAAGGGATCCTCAGCACAGCCCTGAAGATCTCCACATAGGACACCACGATGAAAACAAAACAGCCAAATATTAAACAGGAAGTGACCACAATAAGACCAAGTTCCCAGAGGTAGGAGTGTGAGCAGGAGAGCTTGAGGATCTGGGGGATTTCACAGAAGAACTGGTCCAGGGCATTGCCCTGGCAGAGGGGCAGGGAAAATGTATTGGCTGTGTGCAGCAGAGCAGTGAGAAACCCAGAGCCCCAGGCAGCTGCTGCCATGTGGACACAAGCTCTGCTGCCCAGGAGGGTCCCGTAGTGCAGGGGTTTGCAGATGGCCACGTAGCGGTCGTAGGACATGATCGTCAGGAGAGAATATTCTGCTAAAATGAAGAGTAAAAAGAAGAAGATCTGTGCAGCACATGCCTTGTAGGAGATGTCCGTGCTGTCCCAGAGGGAATTGGCCATGGCTTTGGGCAGAGTGGTGGAGATGGATCCCAGGTCAAGGAGGGAGAGGTTGAGGAGGAAGAAGTACATGGGGGTGTGGAGGTGGTGGTCACAGGCGATGGTGGTGATGATGAGGCCGTTGCCCAGGAGGGCAGCCAGGTAGATGCCCAGGAAGAGCCAGAAGTGCAAGAGCTGCAGCTCCTGCCTGTCTGCAAATGCCAGGAGGAGGAACTGCCTGATGGAGCTGCTGTTGGACATCTGATGCCTCTGGACATAATACACTGTCAGAGAAAGAAAATGTTAAGTAAGTCATGTCAGAATTTTCTTGGCAGATCGATTCAGTTGCTCACAGAAATCCCCATAGCACCCTGCTCCATACGGGAAGAATTTTGCCAAGTCCCATTCATGATCTGTGGTTGGTGCTGGCTGATGGTGTCATAAGAAGAAGGGGCTGATCTTTGGGTTCTGCAGGAGTCAGTGCTGCCGTACAGAAATTTGTAAAAAGGAACACGGAGGGAATTCAAATTAAATCCAATCTAGACATCCATGAACATTTCAGAATTTTTACCCCCAATGTACCAGCCTGCGGAGTAAACCAAACTGGAAAATTTTCATTTTTTCTCTTCTACTTACCCCATAAATAATGGCAAGTATTTTTAAGGCAGCTATACCTGAGATATCTACGGGTCTCTATGAGAAATCTGGAGCTAAAGAATCAGTTTCATCAGTCAGAGTCTGATGCCTCTGGGAATGGTGCACTGCCACGGGAGAAAAGACAGGGAGCAATCACAGCAGACAGTTCTCAAAAATATTCCTTCATTTGTTCTCTGAGACCCACAAACTGTTTCTTCCCTGTCACAAACCCCTCAGCATTTGTGTTACTCTGCAAGTGAAACCCTGAGGGTGCTGAGAGGCAAAGGGACTGTCCCTTAGTGCAGAGTGAGGACAGCCGCTCTGTCCATCAGTCCTGCTCTCAGCTGCACAAAGAGGCAAAGACCCTAAAGTTGGGGTATCCTGATGGGAGGGTGGGCTGACCCCCAGCCCCACACCCCAGCAGTCCCAACAGCCCCAAATCTAAGGCAGTTTGGATGCTTTTCCTCCATGGACACAGGAGCAGGACAGGACCTGCAGCATCAGTGTCTGAGCTGCACCCAAATCCTCTCCCCCCAGCCCAGCAAAAAGAAGGGGATAGAACAAGGGCAGCAGCAGCAGGGGCAAGAGGGGAACCTGCCAAAGTTCTGCTGCCAAGAGAGTCGGGACAGGGAGACACAGGCAGAGACTCCAGCATTTCTCTTCTATGGTTCGGGGGCTGCTGGAAGGATGCTCAGAATTCAGTGCCCATGATCTGAAGGGCTGGGGGACTGTGCTGTGTGACAGAGAGCAGGGTTTAGCTCTAGGGAGGGCAGCAGCTCTGCAGGGGATGGCTGGGAGGTGGAGGAATCCCCCCTGCCATCATCTTCCAGGCAGCAGCTCCCTCTCCATCCCTGCCCATCTCTGCTGCCTGCAGCTCTTTCTCTGTCCCCAGCTCTCCTCCCTCTCAGTGCTCACAGCCCCCATCTCACCCCCTGAGTGCTCAGCTCTGCGCTGCAGACCCCCTCCTGGCAGCAGCAGGACCTGTCCAGGGGCATCTCTGACTGTGCAGGGGCTCAGGAGCAGCTCAGACAAGGGCTGAGGAGAACTGGGGTCTGTGAGCCTCCTGCAGAGTGCAGAAAGAGCTTTCCATGCTCCGGAGAGACAAGTGGAAGCAGAGCCTGAGGAGAGCCCAGACTGGAGCAGGAAAGCCCTGCCCTGAAGGGACTCCTGAAAAGTCCCCTCAGAAATCTTCTGGGCAGCAGCTGGAGCTGTGAGCAGCCCTGAGCAATTCATCCCTCTCTCAGCAGCACCAGGAGCCTGCCCTGTGCTCCCTGTCTCCTGCCAGCCACAGCTTCTGCCAGCACCAGGGAGCTCCCCGGGCAGGCTGAGAGCTGCCCCTGGCAGGCAGGCAGGCAGGCAGCAGAGTCCCTGCCCCAGCACACAGCCCCTGGGCTGCAGGACCCTGCTCTGAAGGACAGCCCTGGCCACCCCTGCCTGCACACACCCCCTCAGCCCCCCCAGCCATCCCCAGCAGAAGGCAGCCCCATGGCCTCTCCCTCTTACACTGCTCCAGAACAGCCCTGCTCTGCCAAACCTTTTCCTCCTGCCCACCAAATCCTCCGGAGGGATCCCAGCAGCTGTGGCCCAGGCTGCCAGCTGGAGAAGGAAGACCCCCTCCAGGAAGCTCAGCTTCTCTGCCCTGCAGCCAGAGACTCACCATGGCAGAGGCTGGGAAGATTTCTCTCTCCCCCAGCCCAGGCAGCTCTCAGCTCTCCTCCCAGCCCAGGCTGCCTTTCTCCTCTCTCTCCCTCCTCTCTCTGCCCTGCCCTGCTGCCTGCAGGCAGTGCCCTCAGCCCTGCTGCGCTCTGCAGAGGAGCTGCTCCTGCCCAGAGCTCTCTCTCTGCAGCACTCTCTGCTTGCCAGCAGCTCTCTCAGGCTCAGGAGCCCGGCCCAGCAGCACAGGACCAGCACCAGACTTGGCCACTTGCTCAACACTCTCGGGGCTCCCTCCAGCTCTCCCTGGGGCTCCCCAGGAACCCAATGGGACACACACTGAAGTCATGGCTCATGTCCCCTCCCTCCCTCCTTTCCAGCACAGCCACTTCCCCTTTCGAGACACAACCTCTGCTTCTCCCACTCTCCCACTGGACACCCAGGCAGTGCCAGGGGGAATCTCCTTTCCCTCCTCTTCCCATGCAAGCCATGGGTGACACTGGAGGTACCAGGGCTGGTCCCAGACCTGTGTGGGTCCCCAGCTCCAGCCCCTCAATATCCTTCTTGTTGTGAGGGGCCCAGGACTGACCCCAGATTGGAGGTGCAGCCTCACCAGTGATGAGTCTTGATGATGTCAAGAATATCCCATGGAGAGCCATGGCCCTTTAGTGCTCTCTGTATTTCACTGAGCCCAGGGTGTGTTTGGTGCTGAGTCCATGATCCTCAGGTGCTGAGAGATGAATGAACAAACTGCTCCAGAAGTCAGAATGGAACCTGAAAGTACCTTGAAGCATTGATTGGCCCCACTGAGGGCCACTGCTGCCAGAGCCTCCCCATGGCCTTGTTAGAGCAGATCACTGGAGGCCATGATTGCAGGGAGGCAAAGGCTCTGTAAAGGTGTCTCTGAAGCCAAGGATTTTTCATTATTTATTTATTAATAAAGCAATGAAGCCAAACTCTGACCTCCAGGCAATGGGAAGGCAGAGCCCATCCCTCAGTTGTGAGTCAGGACTCTTCCTGAGGAAATTGGAGTATGAAAATAAGTTATAAAAAAAAAAAAAAAATCTGACACATCCTGACCTCCCCAAGAAGGGGAAAGAAAGTCCAGAGCCTCAGGACAAAATGACTCCTGGAAGACCATGGTATTTGAGGCAGCTGCCATGTCTGAGGTGACAAAGCCCTTGGTCCTGTTGGGCCTTTCAGCCTTCCAGAGCCCTTGGCCTCCTCTCCTGCAGGCTGCCCTACACTGTCCATGCCTGCAGCTCCTTCTTTAAACTGCTTTAGAAAGGCTTTAAACTGAAGGACAAGGAGGGAGGAACTCCAGATGGCAATGATCACCCCACAGTCACCTCTTCAACTGATCTGGGATTAAACCAGGCCTGATGACCCCAGGAGTCCAGCCTGGACTTTCCCAGGGCTGCCCTGAAGCCTTGGTTCTGATGAGTGAGTTATTGGGGGTGGGGAGGGAGGAAGAACATGGTACCAATTTTCTACGTATTTGTATATATTTAGTAATTTTTCCTTTTTATCATTACTGTTTCATTAAAGCTGTGTAGTTCAGTTTCCAACCCATAAGTCTCTCTCTGTAATTCTCTCTCCTTTCTTTATCAGGGTGGGGAGGGGCATTAATAGAGAGCTTCTGTCATTCAGTTAACTGCCGGCTCAGCATTAAACCCTGACAGATTTATTGGCGCCCAACCTGGGGCTTAAGCTAATTAGCTCGAGCCCAGTTGAAATTTCAACTCTTTTATATGAATAGTCTGAATTTTTACTTCAGTGGGAGGATACCCAGATGGCTCTGCTGAGTGGGAATCCAACTATTTTCTTTGGAAATTTCACAGGGTTGGAAATTAAACCAATCCTGCTGTACCTTTGGTACTCAGGGTATGTGATCTGTGTCATTTTATCTGGGATTAGTGTTGCTCTGTGGTTCATTCTTGATAAAAACAGCTTAAAAGTGTAGTTGTGATATGGTCTTCAACAGTGTGGTACATGGTACAGTGGTTTTACACACACCTAGGAGATACACATAGGATACACATTTCATACACACAGGAAATATCCCTATAAAGAGGAAATAGACTGCCCACAGGTCAAAGCAGCCACACTGGGAAAAGCTCTCAGGTATCTGAAAGACTTGGCTGTACGAGATGTGATCTATACCATGATGAGACTGTAGATCCTTATCACATGCCATGCCCTCAGCCTGTGAGGCAAAGGTTTGTGCATGCTGCACCATCCCCATTTAACCAGACACTATCAGTGATGTTATGGGTTCCTGGAGAAATGGAACCAGCTGTGGGTGATGGGATTAAAACAGCAGGAGAATATGAAGATGCTGTCATGGCTCCTCATCGGGGCTGGGTCTCAGCTGTAAAGGGAACAGCTGAGAAACTGCACCTACCCCATCACAAAGCCCTGGTGGTGCTGTCGAGAGCCCAGGCCTGGAACTGTCTGGGATTGTGTCACAGAATCATGGAATCATGGAATGGCTTGGAAGGGTTAAAGGTCATCTTGTTCCAACCCCCTGCATGCATGGGTAGGGACACCTCCCACCCAACTGAAGCCAACCCTGTCCCTGTAGCCATGGAACTCACTAGAAATCCAGACACAGAGAGACAAGAGCCATCTCACCTTCCTGACCCTTGCCCCAGCCATGCTCACATTGCTCAAATATGACTTTTTTCTAAAATTTAATGTATTTCAGTTAATAATTGACATCACCCTGGTGCAGGGTGCTCCTCCATGGGCTGCAGATCCACATCTGCCCCTCCGTGCTCCTCCATGGGCTGCAGGGGACAGCTGCCCTCTCCCCACAGCCTGCAGGGGAACTTCTGGTCTGGCCCTTCCTTCAGTCACTGACCTTGGGGTCTTGTGGAGGGCTGGCAGCAGGCTTCCACCTCCTTCTCCATGGACATCTTGGGCATTTTCTGCCACAGACATTCCATGGTCACCCAGGGCAGCTGCTGACTCCTGAGGGAGGTGCTCTCCCAGATATGGGCACCCCAGGTCTCCACACCCCTTATATACCCCCAGGGTCACCATGGAGACCCCCATGACAATGGTGTCCAGGCACCAGACCCTGCATCACAAAGCCCTGCTGGTGGCTGTGGAGACTCCCAGGCCTGGAATTGGCTGGGTCTGTGTCACAGAACCATGGAAACATGGAATGGGTTGGGTTGGAAGGGTTAAAGATCATCTAGTTCCAACCCAACCCATTCCAGGATTCCATGATCCCACTCAACTGAAGCCAACCCTGTCCCTGTCCCCATGGAACTCACTTCTTAATCCCATCCACAGCATCAGCCTCAGTCAGAGCTGGTGGACAGACACATGAGTATCAGACAGCTGTGTGCCCAGGTGGTCAAGAAGGCCACCAGCATCCTGGCTTGTATCAGGAATAGCATGGCCAGCAGGAATAGGGAAGTGATTGTGCCCACGGGTAAAGACAGCAAACAGTGTTGGCACAAGTTCTGGACACTGAGGCACCGTCACTGCTTGCCAGGAGGACTTTGGATCCCTGATGGCACTGTGACCCTCATCATCTCCTGAACTTCCCACCCACCACATCACCCACCTCTTCAATCCAGACATCACCAGTCTGGCTACAACAGGACAATGGTAGAGCATGGCAAAGGGCTTGCTAAAGGCCAGGTGCACCCCATGCCTTTCTGTCCCCTGCCCACTCTGCTTCAGCAATCCCCTCTTTTTCCTTCACCTACCTGCCTGGAACATTTCTCATTTCCATGGTTTTCCTTTTCTCCCAGTCCCAGGGTCAACAAGTACCTGTGTGTGCTGAGGGGGAGAGGCTGTGGTGTCTGCAGCAGGAGCAGCAGCAGCCTTGGCTTTCTCAACAGCAGCAGTGTCTGTGGGCAGCAGCTGCAAAGAAAGCAAAAGTACAAGGCAGAAAATTACCTTTATCCTGCCCCAAACCAGGACACACCTGGGTTGATTTTTAGCCATACCTTACACTAAGCAGAGGTCTGCAGAAATAAAATGATATCCTCTTAACTTCAGAATGAGAGTGTGCTATGGTGTGACATAAAGAGATATTCCATAGATACAGGAAACACAAACCAGCAAATAGACTGGAAAACCTGCTGATGAGGTCCTTTGTTCCAGCTGCTGACCACCAAGGGATGGATGCTCTCTGCTTGGCTGTGGGACCCGCTGGGAACAGGACTCCCCCAGAGATTTCTCTGCAGGGACCAAATGCTTCCACCAAAAGGATTCAGGAGTGAATTCTTTTCTCCATAAGAGCCCTTCATGGCAAAGCTGTCTGTGCCTTAGAGCTTCCTGCCTGTTTCTTGAAGAGCTGCTCTCTCTGGGGATATCCAAATCCCTCTTTCTGTCTGACAAATAGGAAAGTCCTGTCCCCCTCTGCAGGATGTGTCTGTCGGGTGCTGGTCAGGCTGCAGAAGTCATTCTGTGCAGAGGCAGCACAAGTTTTGAGTGGATCCCCAAAGGGAGATGGTAAGATGAGTGTTTGCTGCTGTGAGTTGTGTCTGAAGGAAAGGGAGCAGATCAGAGGGCTCGGTGTGGAGCCCCGTGTGACAGCTCTAGAGCAGAGCTGCCATGAAGGCTCTTTTAGAATGAGGCTCTGAAACTTGAGTGGCATCAGGAAGCACTGGGAAGAAATCCACTGTCCATGTGCTTTCCTTAGGAAAATGAACCCTCTGGCCCACAGCATGGAACTGGAGCTGAGCTCTGGCACTCCAAACTGAGCCCTGCCAGACAGGCAGCAAAGGACATGAGCACATTGCTGGTGCCCAAGTGATTTCTGGAGCAGTCTTTCTACTTCCAAGGCCCTTTCTGCACTCTTGAAAAGCAGGCTATAGTTTTTGCTTCAGAAATATGGGGTTTTTTTCTTATTCCATTTCATAAAGCAGGTGTGCAGAAACTGAAAAAGGGTAAAGAGGAGCACGTTTGTTAACAGCAAGAAATAAGGGCGAGAAACTGATGAAAATTTTAAAACCAAAATCCAAATCAATTTATTGACAAAAATTACAAAAAAAGGAGAGGGTGGGGAGGGCAGGGGAGGGAAAAAAAGAAAAGGGAAGGAAAGGGAGGGGGAAGGTGGAGGGGAAAGGTGGAGGGGAAAGGTGGAGGGGAAAGGGGGAGGGGAAAGGGGGAGGGGAAAGGTGGAGGGGAAAGGGGGAGGGGAAAGGTGGAGGGGAAAGGAGGAGGGGAAAGGGGGAGGGGAAAGGGGGAGGGGAAAGGGGAAAGAGGAAAGAGGGAAGGGAAAGGGGAGAGAAAAGGGGAGAGGAAAGAAGGAAGGTGAGTGTGGGAATGAGAGAGGAAGGGGGAAAAGGAAAGAGGGAGGGAAAAGGGGAAGAAAGGGGAAAAAGAGAGGGGAAGCCGAAAGGGGAATAAGGGGACAGAGAAAGGGAGTGGAGAAAGAGAAAGGAGGAAAGGGGAAAGGGGGAAAGGGAAAAGGGGAAAAGGGGAAAAAGAGAAAAGGGGGGAAACGGGGGAAAGGGGGGAAAGGGGGGAAAAGGGGGGAGAAGGGGGGAGAAGGGGGGAAAAGGGGGGAAAAGGGGGGAAAGGGGGGGAAAGGGGGAAAAGGGGGAAAAGGGGGAAAAGGGGGAAAAGGGGGAAAAGGGGGAAAAGGGGAAAGGGGGAAAGGGGGAAGGGGAAAGGGGGAAAGGGGGAAAGGGGGAAAGGACTACACAGGAGAGGAGTGGAGAGGAGAGGGGGAAGGGAGATGGGGAAGGAAAGGGAAGGGGAGAGGGAGGAAGACGAGGAGAAAGGAGAGGGAGAGGGAGAGGGAAAGGGGAAGGGGGAGGGAAGGGAACGGGAGAGGAGGGAAAAGGGAAGGGGGAGAGGGAGAGGACTACGCATCAAAAAACCACCAGGGAAGGGCAACAGGGCTGTCATCCATCCAACAGACTAAGAACATTTATTCAGACTGACAGAAACATATTTTCATCTCTTCTGATCCATCACAAGATATGGAATAAGCTCCCAAAGATGTAGTTTAAAGTTCATCAGTGTCTGGGGAGAAAAGAGACAAGATTCCTGGTGTTACTTTTACAGGAGAGAGGGGCAAAGAGGTCACTGTCAGAACATTACGGCTACGAAGCCAGAGCTGAACACTCTCTGTGATTAAAAGCAGACAGCAACAGAAGGAAATTGGCTCAGGGGCTTCCTGCTTTGAAACAGCACCAGTCACTGCAAAGCTGTGACTCTGGAGTAATCAGTACAAAATAGGTGCAGTTCCTCCTGGGACATCTGGCCTCACATCACAGAACATGTTTGATGCCATGGATGACAAACATTCAACTCCCCTGACGACTGCCTGAACACTACTGAGTGATCTTTCCCTAAAGAAAGGAGAACTTTTGTCACTGATCAGCCTCTTCTTGCCTATTCAAATAAAAAGACTGCAACAGAGGAGCTACAAACACAAGCAATGAGTAAGGGAAAGCACAGACCAAGAACTGACAGCAGAGGGTGTGTGTTATGGGTCAGTGCTGAAGGCAATCACTGGAAACTTGGTTTGGTGTTTTTTTTCAGGCAGCTGCTTAAAGCTCTACAAAGCATTTTGTAAGCAGAAAGTTTCCATGTTCAAGTAAGTGTAAAGCTAGCAGAAAAAACCCTGTGCTTAGCACAGGAACTAAACAGCTTTCAAGATGTTGTTTTCAAGAGTTAGGAGCAGTCATCTTTGTACTTACTCTAACATGACACATTACCATGTCCAGCTTCTTCAGAGACAAATTCATCCTGTTCCTGCCTGTACTAGAATTATACAGAAAACACACCATTAACATTGTGCAATATTAAACTTCTAAAACATTCTTCCAATCCACACAAAACCAGGCAAAAACTCCACGGGCCAAAGAAGTGAGGCCATAAACCAGCAGAGTGGAGGGAAGGGACCTCTCTCCAGGACTAAAGGGAGAGCAGTGACCAAATTCACAGCTCCTCCAGGAGTACCCCATAAAAACCCAAATGCCTCCTACACACAGTGGATCTCCCACACTGAGGTATAAAGTGAGATTTGTGGCAGATTTATTTATTATAGTCATACATCCTAGATAAGAAAATTTAATTTAAAGCTTAGCTGGGAACATCCTATGGCATCATCTTGGGTTTCTGGGCACTCCTGGAAAACAGCCCTCAAAACCCAAACTTTTCACCCCTAGCACACCTAGATGTTGTGTTGGGATGAGGAGGAGTTACACCATGAGTAATCCCTGCAAATGAGTTGTAAGTTTAGGTTAAAAAGCACAACCTTGCATGCTGATGCTCTTCAGCAGTAGCTGAGGATGGGATTTCAAAATGTTTACCTTGTCTGCAGAAGAGGAAATCCTGTTCATCAATGGTTCTGCTCCTCTGGGTGAACTGGGGATGCTTCCTACTGGACTTCTGTTCAGAACCAGACTGGTGCCAGGATCTCCCAGGTGAGTTGAATGGTGAACTGGATTTGCAGCCACTTCCACGTGTGTTCTTTTATCTTCCACGAAGCTTTCTGTTGGCTTTTTCTAATTTTTTTTCCATCAGTTCTGAAATATTCAGACACAAAGAATTATCTCTGGCAGGAACCAGGAATCCCAGTAGAGGGGATTAGGAACGACCAAACCCAACAGTCCCTCCTTTCCTCCAGCCAACCACCCAACTACCATCTCCCAAAGGAACCTTTTTTTTTTGGCACAAGGAATACAAAGTTTTTCCCAGGGTAAAAGCATTGACAGCACTCCTGGAGTTCTTCCCCCTCTTTCTCTCTTAAAGAAACTGAAAAATGAAGAATAAGGTGGTTATCTGACACATGCAGGTATTCACCTTACTCAAACACTCTGGGGTTGAGAGGAAGAAAGAAATGGAATTTTAAAGCACTCTTCACATCACTATTCAGACACAGAGCACAATAGTGTCTAATTACTCAACAGGACTAGTTCCTGTTTTCCAGAAAATAAAAATTAACAAAATGGGTACAGCAACTTTTAAATCTTTGCTCTGCCTGGGACTGGAGGGAATTTGCAGAAAAGAACTTCAACATTCCAATCAATCTTCTGACCAGTTAATTGGCCCAACACAGCCACACAGAAGAAATTTAAATATTGCTGCACATCACAAAATAGAAAAGAGAAAGCTTAGTGGCTGAGATTGACTTTTTTGAGGAACAGGCAGCTCCCAAAAGACAGAATGCAGAAATGAACAGCAAAACACTGCTCACAGCCTTCAACACTGCAAAAAGTCTATCCTTTACCTCCCTTTTTTTTACTTTTCCAGCCTCATAGTTTAAGACTTGTTCTTCTAAACCAGCACACTTGACCTTTAATTCCTTGTTCATCTTTTCCAGCGTGGAAACTTGCTTTTCAGCAGAGTTTGTGGAAAATGTCATTAAAGCATCCCTGTGCAGCAGCTGATGGAATAAATGGCCTTCCCTCTGGAGCTGGGCCAATGCCTCCTGTGTGGACAGAATCACAGAACCACAGAATCATTAAGGCTGGAAAAAACCTCTAGGATCCTCCAGTCCAACTGGGAAACCAACACCACTAAACCATGTCCCCAGAGTGGGAATAATGTGCTCCACTCTCCCCTGAGGTGTCACACAGGACCCTTCTGCCCAGCCCTGCCCCAGATGCCCAACACCAACAGGATGCCTGCCCTATTCCCCTCATGAATGCCATCAGAAAAAATCTTTTTCAAATACTTCCTGACATGGCCAAAAAAACATTTACAGAAGCAGGGATAACACCAAAAGTCACCAAATTTCAAAGTTTTTTGCATGAGCTTTCTCTTACAAAGGGGAAGACCAGGCATGTCTAATCACACACATCTGCCTGTTACAGACAAATCTCCCTCTTCCCTTCAATATGCATTTTGCATGGGGAAAAAGCATTTGACTGCTTTGTTTGTCTGCACAGCACAGCAGGAACAACACTGCTCAAAACTGAAGCAAACCAGCTGGAAACAAAGCAGCACTACAGCAAATATCCTGCATCTGGCAAGGATTTTTCCTCATCCTAAGAGGACTGTACCCAACTTCAGACAGTAACACAACTCTCCTCTGCAGGACTCTGCCATCACCATTAGTCACTTTCTGGTTACTTTTCTTTACCTTACTGTATAATCCAATTTACTCTATAATGCCCCTTATCAGTCCAGACTCTAATGCAAAATATTTGGCTTCACATACCTGCACCCCAGAGGTGGCAGTGGCTTCCTTTAGGCCTCTGTTTTTGCTGGTGATGACGTATGGAAAGCAGATCCTGAGTGCTCACCTACAGGAAAAACAAGAGACTTTTACAACCAGCATGACTTAATGCTACTTATTTACTCCTAGAGTGCATCTTGATTAATGGTGAGAACAATCTTAACACAAAACATCACATCCCCTCAAATTTATGACCAGCTAGAGAGAAAATGATCAGAATACATATTTCATGTGCATCCCTGTTAAATCCTTTCTTTGGTGGCAATTTACTGTCTTATGTAAAAAAGAAAGTTTCTAAATATCAGTATGGCCACACACAATTCACTCCAGTGTCTTCAAGGTGCAGGATCTCTCTCTCAGATAAACTGTGTGCCATGCAGTAACGAGCTCCTCCCTCCTCCTCCTCCTCCTCCTCCTCCTCCTCCTCCTCCTCCTCCTCCTCCTCCTCCTCCTGCTCTGAGGCCTGAGGCTCCTCCACTGTTTCAGTAAAGATAGGTGTACAATATTTCTTCTGTCACTTGGTCAGTGTTCATTCAGGTCACACACAGCAACGTGCATGCAGCTTGCTGCCACAAAACATTTGGTTTAGAGGGAGAACACAGCAAGAAAAGCAAGAAGGGCACTTCCTTGATACACACCACTGTTTGCAACACAAAGCCACAATTTCAGTTCTCAAAGAACGAATGAAAAAGAACAGGAATCCCACCAGGATTCACAAGGGAGGGAAAAAATTCAGTATCAGAAGTCCACACAATATTTGGTCATTTACTGTGCATTCATAGAGGAAGAATCTCAATCACTATTAAACAAATCATTCCTCTCACCAGTCTTGTTCTCTGCAGTCCCTGTCAAAATATCAGGACTTTCATTAAAAATGTACTTGGGGACACATGCAGCAATTGCAGCCCACAATTCTTTCTTGAGTTCTTCCTGCTCCTGATTCTCCTCCATTTCTTCCTCTACCGGTGACTCTTCCTAAAAGAGATCAAACCAAACAGCTGGAAAGAGCTGAAACAAGGACCTGCTTTGCCACCCACTGCCAGCTTGAAAAAGACTTTTCCTGCCTAAGACAGAAGGGAAACTTGGCTGAGCTTGCTTTTACAAGGCCTTCAGCTTTTCCATGGAAATCTGCAGCAGCAGAAAGAAATGCCTCCTGTCCTCAGTCTCAGCCCTGCTTCTGCACAGCCCCCAAGAAGCACTCCCTCACGCCAGCCCAGCTTCATTTCAGTTACAGCAAGCTCTCAGCTGCTCCTGGATCTCCCTCCTACCCTCCCCAGCCCCACCATGGCAACCTCCCTGTCCTTCACACAAAGTACCTGAGAACCACACAGAGATGTCCAGTGACCTTCCTCAGCTTTCTCCTTCTGCAGAGCTTCCAGCTCTGCCTGGAGACCTACACACCAAGGAAGAAGGGAGAGATGCAGTGGTTTTAGTCCACTCTGCTACGCCCCTGCTCTTTTTTTGAGGTTTTCTTTATTCACCAGGGACCTCCATTTCTAGAACAATCACATTGTCTTCAACCATATATGAATAGTAAATTAGAATGGATGTGAATAAAAGGAGTTATTTATTTATCTTGCAATTGGCACCTTGCCAGACTTACTCACAGGAGAGGAGTCACTGGGAATGTCTGGAAAATGAGCCAGCTAAGGGAGGAGCAGGAGGGAGGAAGGACTGGCCAGGGACAGAGGCTTAGGAGGTGATTAATACCTTTATTGGAACTATAAGGCTTTTTTATTTCTCAAATGAAAAAGTCCTTTGTTTTCAAAATTTACTTCTCTCACTTTCTAGAGTAAGAAAATAAATAATAAAAAAACCAAACTACTTGGCAAGTCTACTTGCAGAGCAGGACATCATGCAACCTTTTCCTTACCAGCTTTCCCGTACTCCAGGAAAATGTTCCATAACTCCAACAAGTTTGGCTTCTGCTCCTTCTTGACCTAAAGATTTATTTTAGAAAAAATGTTTCATTTCTAAACGCCCTAGTAGTCACAACAATAAACATTGTTTTCACATCAAATATTGAACAGGAAATATAATCAGGTTGTCTTTTTCATAGTGCTTAGGTGCTGCATTTATCTTACACTTGTAACTACACAAACACTCCTCACACACCCAACTCAGTGAGTATTCCACCCCAAAAGACTCTGCAGGCACCCTTCTGCAAAGTGCTTCCAAAACTATCTTTACATGCAGAACAGTTTCACTCATCTGATTTTTATCTTTCTATTACTTGGTAAAATTCAGCTCTCACAGTTTCAGAATGCTTACTTGCAAAGGTGCAGAATGCAAGGCACTGTTAGCAGCACCAGACCTGATGCATAAAGCAGCCTCTGCAAGTACACTTACCACAGTATCCCTAAATTTCAGTCTCACAGCAGAAAAATGCAGCATTTCTATTTAAATCAATGCAAGAAAATGAGATCATGTCAAAACTAAAGATGCTGGCTGGCATCTCCAGCATTAGTGAGTGGGTTGAACTACCACACTCAAGTTCCCCATCACTACAGAATCCCAGCATCAGCAACAGATGCTGCTCCAAATGAACAAGAAATAAAATAATGGGAGTGTGTACCTATGACTTTGGCCCCAAACCACAAATCTACTGCTTGCTCTGCCACAGCTACAGGTCTTTTTGCAAAAACTGACAGAAACAATGACAGAGAAAACAATGCTGCCTGGAACTGCAGTTTCTTTCAAGCCCAGAGAAAACTTGCCTTCAAGAGATTTATTTTTCAAGGACATTTTCCTCTAACTGCACCATACCTTGGGGCTAAAACAGATGGATTCTTCAGAATCACTCCAAGTATCATCATTCCCCTCCTCCTCAGAACTCCTTCAAAAACAAAGCAAAATGAGTGCTATGTCTCTTAAATCACCCCTCAAGCAAGTGGGAGGGGTTTGTAAAGTCTCACCTTATTGAGCCTCCTTCACAAAGGTCATCTGTGGCTGTTCAAAGATTCAATGACATGCTGACATTAGATTTGGCAAGCACACAATTAAACAGTACACACAAACATTTAACATGGACAACTCCACAGCTCATACAGAATGAAACTGGCCACAACTGGACCCAAATGGGTGTGGTGACTGCTGCAAGAGTCACACCTGAGGGTCGGCGTACGGATGGATGCACCTCTGTGCCTCCTGGAACACTCTGTGTGGCACCTGTGGGGGCAGCTCCCTCTGTTGTTATATTATTTAGAATACAAATCACTATCCACCTTCTCTACCCCTCCTGCTCAGTAACACCTGATATTTCAAGCCAACAAATGCTGGGGTTCTCTTATGACAGGTACCCAACACCCAATTCCCTGCTGACAGGGCTGTAACATTTGCCTCAGAGCAGCAGGGAGTGCTGCTTCTCTTGATTTGACCACAAGCACATGCAATGGATGTGGCACAAGGACTCCTCCCCAAAACATACACTTCAGAGGACCTCAGAAGGTCTCTCAGGATCACCCCAGCTTACCCTCTAACCCTCTGTTGCTGCAGCACAGCAAAGGGACTCTCATGATGTGCTTTGCAGTGCCAGCCAGACTGCACTCTTAATGCCAAGAAATGATCCCTGAACACTCTCTGCTGTCCATTTGCCACACACTGCAGATATAACACACTTAAAAAAACTAAAAGAAGAACAGGTCCCAAGCTAGAGTTATCTTCATTTATATTCAAAAATTAATTCTGCAGGACACAACCCTGTCAGTAGACATGGAGCACACCAATCACAACTGCCCTTACAGCCTGACAAGGCCAAAAAGTAACAAATCAGCACATTCACAAAGCTTCTTGTGCTGCTCCTCCTGATGCCTGCACTGAAGTCACCAGGGAGCACAGTCAGTGCTGACAATACAAACCACCTCAAGAAAAGGCCACATCATTGTCCTCTTGAGCTCCTCCATACTTAAGGATCCTACCTCCTCTGTCCACAGCAGGTGCACCCCACAGAAATGGAGCAGCTCCTGCGTCCTCAGCAGTGATGACTATGCTGGGATCTTCTGGATCACATGCAGGAGCTTCTCCTCTGTTCTCCTGGTCTGTTTTTGCTTCCAGCTCTCCAGCAGCTCCTGCCCGCTCAGGAATTCGAAGTATCTTGAGTATGTTGTCACCTTGAGCATCCCCTGCAGGAGCTTCTGATGTGTTCTCCATTTTTGCCAGATATTGACTCAGACTGCACAGAGAAAGAAATAGAGTTGGTAAAAAGAACCACATCCTGGCATACACCATCCAGCACAACAGTTAACACCAACTTCTTATCCACCCTACACATAGTCATACAAATTCTCAGCATTCTCCTCAGTATTTGTTAAGGGTAATTCACACAGAACTCACTGCAGGGCTCTTCCCCTAGAGATGCACATTGACACCTTCCAAGTTCCAAGCTCCTGCTTGGAACATTTTTTCAGTCTGCCTTTTAGGCACACATAACCACCTGAGAGAAGCAACCCCCACAGCTACAAAGCTGTGCATCAGAGCACTGAAGGGCTCTCAGTCAGATCTCCTCTGAAACAAAAGGCTGGTGGTTCCTGGGCACTGCAGTGCAAGTCAGCAAGGACAATGGTGCTGGGCTGGGCAGAGGCTTTACACGCCTGTCAGCTTGCCAAGTTCCTCCTCTGGCTACAGACACTTTGGAGAGTTCCTGCTGGGCAGACCTCAGCTCAGCAACAACACTTGAAAGATTCTCTAACACACAATCCTGGAGAGAAATTTCCCTCAGCTTCCAAATTAACACTACACACAGTGTCTCAGTCCTAACCAAACACCAGGTGACAGAATTGCTCTGGTACCCCCCTCCACCCTCCCAAGGGAAGATAAAAGGGGAACAGGGAAGAGAGACTTGAAGGTGTGAAAATAAGACCCAAACAGCTTTGCTCAAAGAGGAAGAGACAGGAACACGTGGGATGAGGAACAAATATCTGCAAGTCTGTACCAAAGCCCATCTCCATGGTCACAGCTATAAGTGTCCCAGGGCCCCTTGCAGCAGGGCCGACTCAGGAGAGGGGTCCCCAGCTGCCCCCAGCACCTGATGGATTCGGATCTTGCCGAGCACGGGCGAGCTGATGACAAAACAGGAGCCTCTGCCCAAGAGCTCCCAGTGCAGCCCAGCAGCAGGGAAGAAGGGAGCAGGCAGGGACCAGGCTGCCCATCCTCTGGCCTTTCAGAGAGCCTGGCAGGAGATGGGAGGGAATCCTGAGCCCTGCCTCTTCCACCCCTCACGGCTCCCTCAGGCTGCTACACACCCTCTCTCTTGGGCACAGCAACCACACCCAGCAGAAGACATCACTGAGCACACCTTCAACACACCTCTAAACACACCATTAAACCTTGGTGCTGCCACCAACAACATTCCAAATCCACACTTTGGAATGAGAACTGACCACTTCTTCTAATCAGAAAGTTCAAAGGTTACCTCCAATACCCATGAAGATCAGCATAATCCTCAGCTGTGTTCCCATCAGTGTCTTCATGGGAAATATTGGCACCGTAAGAAAGGAGAACTTGGACCAAATTCAGCTGCCCAACAGAAGCAGCAATCATGAGTGGGGTTCTGAAAGATGCAAAACATCCTATCAAATGGATCCTTTGACACAGACACAGAAACATTCGTTTCATTCCTGCTTGCTCTCAGAAAAAGTCTTTTCCCCATTACATTCCAATGAACAAAAGAAAAAGCAGGGTCCAGTAGAAGCAACAGTAACATGGGAGAGGGAGTCAAAACAGCTGCGTGGGCAGACAGAGCTGCCACATGCACAACACTTCAGTGCACACGAGGCTGCTGTGCACGAGGTGGTTTCTCAAACTGAGGCACTGCTGCCAGGCTCATGACACATCTCCTGCCAGACAATGCCTCCTGGACATCCCCAGTGCAGAAAGCAGCCCCTGAGGTACCACAGCAGCCAAGCACACACTGCTTTCACACAGAACTCTCACAGAAACAGCTCCTTCCCAGTGCCCCCTGCTTTTGCTCAGAGCACATTCCCATGCTTCTCAGCAATCCAACAGAAAGAAGACCAACGGGACACATCTGGATAAACCCCTCACCTTTGATGCTGGTCTCGAGCATGCACATCAACTCCTGCTTTCAGGAGAATTTCTACTATCTTCCTGACCTTCAGAGACAGCAAGAGCTAGTGGGGTAAAGCCCTCCTGAAAAGTCAGAGAAGTACATCACGCTAATCATCAAAGTCAAAAAAATCTGTAAAAGAAATACTGAAGTCACTTTCTGAAAGGACTTGCTGAAGAAATAGAAACATTTACCTTATTCTTGGCACGATGATCGACAAAATGCCTGAGTAACAGCCTCACGAGGTTTTTATCATGAGCCTGGATGGCCAGATGGAGGGCAGTGTGGCCATCGGTGTCGGTGAGATTTGGGTCGGCACCGTGCTCTAGCAGGAAAGCCACACAGTCTTCTTGATGAAACTGTACTGCCTGGGAACAACACACAAAAAAAGGGAAGACTTGCAAAATTCACATTTCACTCCATCACAGCTCACCCAGCTTCTGAGCACAGGGAAAGAAGAGCACCTGCAAAGATGATCTGACAGGTGCCTGTCCCACTCCAAATCCAACAGGCGTGTTTCCGCACAGCTCTGCGCACAGAGTCCTGCCAGACACCTCTCCTTTCATGCACACTCAATAAGCCCCTCTGCCAAGAGCAGAACTTCTCTCACTCACCCTCATCAGGGGTGTTCTCCCAAAATTGTCAGCAGCATCCAACCGGCAGCGGTGCCTTACTAGAAATCTGACCACCTCTGTGTGGCCGTTTGCAGACGCCAGGTGGAGAGGTGTCCTGAGAATTAAACATGGGAGCTTAACACTGACAGACAAGGAAAGAACCAAAGCTGTGGCACCACCCAGCCCGGGGGACCCTGCCCAGACCCTGCTGCTCCTGCTGCTGCTGCTGCTGCTGCTGCTGCAACCCCGCACACATCACCCACAGGGCAGGAGAGACCTGGGGAGGCCTCAGCAGCTGCAAGAGAACCCTGCAGGGAGAGCAGGGCCAAGCAGCAGCCCAGCACCTCCAGGAGCACTGGCGCCCACCCAGCAGCTCCCAGCACTGGAAAGCTCTCGAGTTCCCCCTCCCAGCTGACAGGGCACATCTTGCTTTGCAAGCAATCAGCTCCAAGGGGATCCCACACAAACCCTGCAGGGGGGATGCTCCCGCACGCCACCCGAGGTGTCCCAGCAGCGGCCCACAGCCCCTCACCGATTCTCCCTGTCGCGGCGGTCCATGCCCCAAATCTCCATCCACCGGCGCCAGCGCCTCAGCCAGGCCAGGTGGCCGCGGGCAGCCGCGCGGTGCAGCCTGCCCAGACCTTGCTGCTGAGGCTCAGGGGCGCCGGTGCCGGCAGCGGCAGCACCGCAGGGCTGCCCAGGAGCGCTGACAGAGCGGGACACCCGACGCTTCCTGCTGAATTTCTGCCCCATCTCAGCAGCTCTGGGGGCTGTGGCACGGGCACAGCCCCACGGGAGCAGCGGGAGGCAGCCGGCAGAGCCGGAGGGGTGGGGGTTAATGACAGGGGAAGGGCAAAGGCAGGGACAGGGCAGGGAAGAGACAGACGGGGACGAGGTGGATGACAGGGGAAAGGCAGGGACGAGGCAGGAGAAAAGAGCAAACCAACGGCAAGGACCAGGAGCAGCCAGAGAGACACAGCCCAGCACAGCTCAGCACAGGAGCCACAACGGCAGAGTCGCCCCTAACGGCAGTTGCCAGGGGCAACCGTGGGCGGGGCCGAACCACCTGCGGGGAGGGGGGGGGGAGAGATGGGGCTGAACCAATTCACGGGGGAGGGAGGGGACTGAAGGAAAGGAAAAGGCTCCTTTAATCCTTAAACCTTGCACTGGTTTAAGCCTCAGCATTCATTCAGTGCCACTACAGGTGACAATGGTCCCTTAAGTATCTGAGAGAAGCTGAGAAGCTCTCCCCCACCTCTATGAGCCATACAAAGAACTGGTAAGTTCTGCTCCTGGAGAGGCTTTTTCATAACCAATTCAAAGGAGTTGATAGAGAGGGTAAAATAACCCTTCCTGTGTAACCAACTTCTTGTCTCTCACTTGTCATCTTGTCCTGGTTTGGGCCAGGATAAAGGTGATTTTCTGTTTTGTACTTTTGCTTTCAGCTAAGTCTCTTGTAAGTAGTTGCACTTGCTGAAATTAACAGCAAGTTAATTAAATGAATGGCAAACTAGCTTCCTCTGACTGCACAGAGCTCACTGCAAAAGTTCCACTGCCATTGCACAAGTACAGGGGGTTTCCCTAGACAAGTCTAACCCATAACTAGAGGGAAATGGATATCTAGAATTCTCCTGGCACAGTTAACACAAATGTTAACTGTCACCATGCCACATGTGTCACACCCAGCTACACAGAAAATCATCTCCAAGTTCCCTGCTGCAAACACATCCTCTGCAGGCCCCAGCACCAGCCTGACCTTCCACAGGCAGCCCAGCTTTTGAACAGCCAGCCTGAAATGAGCCACTAATGGCTGTAATTAGCCACCAACCACACCCCACACACAGCACTGACTTTTCCAATCATTTGTTTTGGCCTTATTCAATGTAGCCTTGTCTAAGGAGATGTAAACTCTTCCCTTTCAGCTTTTGACAGATAGACTTTTCTCACAAACAGTTTATGTAAAAGCCACCATGTTACCTGGGCTAAGCTCTTGTTGGACTGGAGCATCAGGAGAAACCTCTGCTGACAGGCTGGGCAGGTATGTTCCTCAGACTCCAGTAATGCTCTTCTAATACCTGTGTGGAATTAGAATCATCAAAATGGTTTTTAAAGAAAGGAGGGAAATTTTGGAGTTCTAATCACTCCTAAAAATACACATATGGTTAAAGGGTGAGTAGGATCTTGGGTGGAGAACATTAGGATAAAAATGTTCAATAGTGTAAAAAAAAATTTCTAGTATGTACCAAATAACCACACAGTTTTGGTATTTCACTGTTGTAACATCTGAAGGTGGGGTTAGGCTGTGCCTTCACCTTTTATCTAGTCTTTTTCCCACTGTCCACAAGAGTTGAAGTCACAAACCTCAACGTTAGGAAATAAAACAGTGATCAGGAAAACGTTCTGAGTTCTGAAGGATTAAATATTTAACTATTTAAATATTCAAATAGTGGTGGTTTTGTTTTGTTTTTTTTTCTAGTCAGCAGTAAATCACCAGAGCAGTCTTATATAAGAGAAAGGGCTGTGGACAAGATAGTTTGATAGCTAAGACTGTCAGCACCTGCACAATTACACACTCTGCTCAGACTCCTCCCTCTGTGTGTAAAGGGCATTTAACCAGACACAGAAAAAGGGAAAAGAGCTTTCTGCTTATTTTCCCCTTTCTGTAAGAAGCATCCTTCAGGATAAAGAGAACTGGAAACAAAGCAACTTTGTTATCTTGTGTTGCTGCTCTCAGAAGATGAGATGTGATTGTTTTGAATTAACAAACATGCAAGGAACACTTTTTTTTTGTTCGTGGTGATTTTCACAGCTAAATCAGACAGAGAAATGCATTCAACAGGCAGCTGAAAGAAACTCGACCCCCAAGTTACCTACAAATAGGACTGCGTGGGGATAACAGATTTAGAATAAACTAGGTTTAATATTAAACAATGTCTTTCTTCCAGTAACAAAAGTGAGAATTTTGGTGCCTTCTAACAGGCACTGGGGCCAGAAAGTGAGCACCTTATCCTACTGCAGATTTTCCTCTATGAATTACAGGATGTTGGGACACCTGAAACACCCCAGGCGTGCATGGCAAAGCTACTGGCTGCCTTTTCCTTGTGAAAATAGGGACAGAAGAGGGAAAAAATATTCCAGCACACTCCACCTCCAGCCACCAACCAACCACCACAGGTATTCTTACCTCTAAAACTCCTGCTCCACAATGACAGGCAGCAACCCCGCTTCTTCCCGTGACACTCCACTCCTCCTCAGAGCCAGGGACTGCAGGAAGGCTCAGCCAGGGCTGATCTCCTCCCCCCTGGGAACAGCTCCCTGAGCTGACACACAACCCCATCTCCATGCTGGCAGGAATGGGTGCCTGAGGGCTTTCCCTTGCTGTGGCCTCTGCAGTGAGGCAATGAGCACTTCCCAGAGGAGACTGAGGCAAACAAGTCCTGGAGAACCTCAGCATTCTCAATATCCTGTGGAGCTAGGTCTGACATTTCCTTTAGGAGAGGGCCTCCATTTTCCTTGCTTCTCCTTTTATTCCCACCTAGGCACCTCTCAAAGCTTTTCTTATTGCTCTTTCCATCCGTGGCAGGATTCAATTCTACCTGGGATGGATGTGGCTCTCCTGCCCTGCTCCCCAGCTGCTCCGACCACCTCTCTACTCCTCCCAGGGTACCTGCCCTTGCTTCCCTCCCGCCCTCTGCATGCTTCCTCCTTCAGTTTGAGGGCTTTTAGGAGCTGCTGGCTCATCCCCGCCACCCTCCTGGAGTTTTTCCCCAGCTGCGGGATGGGGAGTGTGGGGAAACTGCAGCTGCCAGCATGGGCCGGGAACCAAGATGGCCGCCGGGCAGCCCCCTGCATGGCCCGGGACTACAGCTCCCAGCATGGCCCGGGACTACAGCTCCCAGCATGCCCCGGGGCGCTCCTCCTCTCCTGCTGCCTGAGCCCGCCCGACCCCGGGGCTGCCCCGGCCCCGGCCCAGCTGGGAGGGGGAGCAGGAGGAAGGGGATCTGGGCAGGGAGAGAAGGCAGGAAAAAGAGTGGTGAGGAGCGGGAAAGAGGTGGAGGGGAAGGGGGCAAAGAGGGAGGGAGGGAGGGAGAGGAGAAGGGCGGGAAGGAGGAGAGAGGGGGGATGGAGAGAGAGCGGGCCAGGGGCCTGAGAGAGACAGAAAAGGCCCCAGGAGAGGGGAGTGACAGAGGGGTGGGAGAGGGAGCAGGAGAGAGGGGAAAGGGTGAGGGGAGGGGAAGGGAGAGGGGAGGGAGAGGCAGGAAAGGGGAGAGGCTGCAGGAGAGAGAGGGACAATAAGGCCAGGAGAGCAGAGGGAGAGAAGGATGTCGAGACAGAGAGAGAGAGAGAAAGAGCAATGGCTCTGAGAGCAGGCAGGGAGGAATTGGGAAGTGCTGAGAGGGAGACAGGCAGTGAAAGCCCAAAGTTGTGATGGGCAAAGGAGAGAGAGGGAGGGATGAAGAGCTGGGGGCAGGGAGCTGGTCAGAGCCCCAGAAGAGCAGTGCTGAGCAGCTGGGCCAGGCCCCAGCAGCCTGGGCTTCCCCCTGGGGTCTCCATCTCTGCTGTCTGCCAGCACTGGGGGCACCCCAAATGTCCTGCCTGCTCCCCACAGCCCTCCTGAGCCCTGGGGACAGCTGGGCTGTGGTGTCCATGTCCCAGGGCTGATTTGGGGGTGTCAGGGCTCTCCCGGGGCACTCTGGGACTGAATGGGAGCAGTATCTCTGAGTGCCTCAGCCTTTCAGCCCTGGGCAGCTGCAGCCAGGCACTTTTTCAGGCTGTGACAGATGATGGGAAGATGGATGCTGGTGCTGTGCTGGTGGCTCTGTTCAGCTCCCACTCCAAAGCTGTGCTCACTGAGATCCGGGGCCACCTGAAGGCCCTGGCAGAGATCTCCAGGGAGTTTGTATTCCATTTTTTGGTATCTTTGGGCTACAATCTGCTGGGGCAATGGGATGCTGGGGTTCCAGGTGCTGGGGCTATGGGGTGGCAAGGTTGTGATATGCCTGAGTTCAGGTGAGCATGTTCTTGTTCCTGACAGAGTCTGGGTTTGTTGGCCTGGGTTCCTGGGATGAAGTTATTTTTACCTTGTGCTCTGAATGGTCTTGTGCAGGAGTAAAGGTTGTTTTCATTTTTAGGGTTTGATTAGGGACCCTTGGTTTGTGTACCTGGTATCTTCAGGTTGTTTTTTTTTTGTTGTTGTGCTGGACTGTGTTGTGTTTTCTGTCTTGAAACCATCATTTCTGGTCTGACACCTCTACAGCAGGTAGGGCAGTGTGACTGATGGTGTGGTCTTGCATATCTCTAGGGAGTCAGTGGAAATGTGTGGCTGGAGCCTTCTGCATCACTTACCCTTTGATTTCTTGAGTGTAAATCTTGCAGTGTTTTTGCTGAGGTGCAAAAATGAAATGGGAGAGCAGATCTTCCTCACACACACACACACACACACACACACACACACACACACACACACACACACACACAGCTTCCCCCATCTGAAGATGAACAGCCCAAATCTCTGGGGCTGTGTTCTTTTATTAAACGTGTGTCAGACCTCCAGCCCCAGGGGACTTGTGTGCAGAGAATGGCTGCATGGGCCTGGGGCTTGACCATCATCACCTGGAAGGGAAAAAGGAAAAAAAAACAGGTGATGATGGGGGACTTGTTCCCAAGTCTGTTTCTTTCTATATTCTCTTGCAGCAAGGGACACTCAGACACCCTGAGCCATCCCCTCCCTTCACTGGCCCTGTGACCACCAAGCCCACTGCATCTCCCCCAGGCTGTCCTGTCATGGCTGGCTGCTGACAGGAGGGGACACGGGGAGGTGGCAGCCTGGGGGTGACACGGGGGACATGGGATGGTGAGGGTCTGGGAGAGTGAAAGGACATTGGGCAGTGATGGGCCCAGGGCTGCTGGGGGAGCCATGGCAGAGCCAGGGGGCTGCTGGGGGTTGGCACTGGGTAGTGAAGGGTTGGGGGTGATGGGACACTGGGCAGTGACAGGCTGGGGGACAGCAGGGACAGCAGCACCTTGGGATGGTGACAGGCTGGGGGACAGCAGGGACAGCAGCACCTTGGGATGGTGTCAGGCTGGGGGACAGCAGGGACAGCAGCATCTTGGGCAGTGACAGGCTGGGGGACAGCAGGGACAGCAGCACCTTGGGATGGTGTCAGGCTGGGGGACAGCAGGGACAGCAGCATCTTGGGATGGTGACAGGGTGGGGGACAGCAGGGACAGCAGCACCTTGGGATGGTGACAGGCTGGGGGACAGCAGGGACAGCAGCACCTTGGGATGGTGTCAGGCTGGGGGACAGCAGGGACAGCAGCATCTTGGGCAGTGACAGGCTGGGGGACAGCAGGGACAGCAGCATCTTGGGATGGTGTCAGGCTGGGGGACAGCAGGGACAGCAGCATCTTGGGATGGTGACAGGCTGGGGGACAGCAGGGACAGCAGCACCTTGGGATGGTGTCAGGCTGGGGGACAGCAGGGACAGCAGCATCTTGGGATGGTGACAGGCTGGGGGACAGCAGGGACAGCAGCATCTTGGGATGGTGTCAGGCTGGGGGACAGCAGGGACAGCAGCACCTTGGGATGGTGTCAGGCTGGGGGACAGCAGGGACAGCAGCATCTTGGGATGGTGACAGGCTGGGTGACAGCAGGGACAGCAGCATCTTGGGATGGTGACAGGCTGGGGGACAGCAGGGACAGCAGCATCTTGGGATGGTGTCAGGCTGGGGGACAGCAGGGACAGCAGCACCTTGGGATGGTGACAGGCTGGGGGACAGCAGGGACAGCAGCACCTTGGGATGGTGACAGGCTGGGGGACAGCAGGGACAGCAGCACCTTGGGATGGTGACAGGCTGGGGGACAGCAGGGACAGCAGCACCTTGGGCAGTGACAGGCTGGGGGACAGCAGGGACAGCAGCATCTTGGGATGGTGACAGGCTGGGGGACAGCAGGGACAGCAGCACCTTGGGATGGTGACAGGCTGGGGGACAGCAGGGACAGCAGCACCTTGGGATGGTGACAGGCTGGGGGACAGCAGGGACAGCAGCACCTTGGGATGGTGACAGGCTGGGGGACAGCAGGGACAGCAGCATCTTGGGCAGTGACAGGCTGGGGGACAGCAGGGACAGCAGCATCTTGGGCAGTGACAGGCTGGGGGACAGCAGGGACAGCAGCATCTTGGGATGGTGTCAGGCTGGGGGACAGCAGGGACAGCAGCACCTTGGGATGGTGTCAGGCTGGGGGACAGCAGGAACAGCAGCATCTTGGGCAGTGACAGGCTGGGGGACAGCAGGGACAGCAGCATCTTGGAGAAGAAAAGGTGGGGTTAGTGACTGAATTTTGTCTTCAACATGTTTTACTCTGTGCATCAGAGAACTGGTTTATACTCTGCTTTCACTACTTAAGGTTTGGTACAAGTGCTTTATTTGGAGTTCTGATCACCTTTTTTTGTTCTTCTAGAAGCCAGTCAGAGCCAGTGAGTGGAACATCTGGAAGGCAGAGGGAGCCAGTGAGTGGAACATCAAAAGCTGTATGTAAAATCACAATCTCACACTTTCTATTGCAGCCTGCATTTACATCCAAACAATGTACCCTTGTATTAATTTCCCAAACATTAACTTAAAGTATTTTCCAATAAAACACAGTCTTTGTTGTAAAAACAATGTATTTGACTCAGCATAACAAAACTGTGTAATGCCATCATTTGCACAGGGTTGGTTTTTTTTCCTAATTTTTGAAAATGTTTCCAAAACCCACTGAGAATCTGTTCTTGTTAAACTTGGTACTGTTTCTTACTTTTGACTCAAACAAATACTGAAGCCAACATATCCCAAACATTTTGAGGACATCTCTGTGCAGCTAAACAATTCCTTTTTGTGTCTGTAAATACCTGGGCATTTCTTCTTAAAACTGTATAACTGAGGTGTTGCCTTTCGTTTAAAGGCTCGACCCGGTTCCGGAGTGGCACGCGGTTGCTAAGCAACAGACGCCGAGGTGGGATGAGCAGCAAAGAGGATTTATTGAAACGTGGCACGGGTTTATACAGACATACCTAGGGCTTCAGTACGTCACTTCCGTCGTGTCACTGATTGGATGCTATTAGCATAGGGGGAGGGGCCCTGAGTTCCCGTTACAACGCGAGATCTTCCGTTCGCCAGGCCCTATCTCACCACATTTCCCCCCTCCCTATGCACAATTAAATAGGTTAAAAAATATAATCATAATAGTCTACTTATAAGGTGAGTTAGAAATGTGCCGTCTATAAATTAGTGTGATCTCAAAAATCATCATTTAGTGCAAATCTTAAAAATGTGCATATATAAAAACATATGTAAACAGATATCCCATTACCCTGAGTTTAAAAAACTTTAAAGCACCATAAGTGAATGTAGGTTAGAATAAGTTAGTGGGGAATAGAGTAGAATTAGAGGTAGTGTGGGGCTATTGAGGTAGTAATATGCGAATGTATTCCTAGAGCAGCTGTTGGTGTTCTAGGAACAGAACGTTGACACTCTCAAGTCGATTTTTAACAAACGACACCAGCCTATTCAGAATACAGGGTCCAAAGATCAGTGTCACTATGAGTATGGTGATTGGACCTATCAAGGTCAATATCAAGGTGGTCAACCATGGAGATTGGTTAAACCATGATTCGAACCATCCCTGCTGGGCTTCCCTCTCTTTTTTCCGTAGAGCTAGTCTCTCTCTTAGTTTTGCCATGGAGTCTCTAACAGCTCCGGTGTGATCTGCGTAAAAACAGCACTCCTCCTTCAAGGCGGCACAAAGGCCTCCTTGATGCAAAAACAGGAGGTCTAAACCCCATCTGTTCTGCAGGACAACCTCAGAAAGTGAAGAGACAGACTGCTCTAGGAATGTCATTGATTTTTCAATTTTCTCCAGGTCCTCGTCGATGGCAAGTTGTAGCTGGGACAGGCCTCGCTGTTGAGTTGCCAGGGAGGCCACTCCCAGGCTGAGCAGCGTTGCTATGGTGACGGCTGTCAGCACCTCTCTTTTCTGCAGACTGATGCCCGTCTGTTCCCACTGATAGTACATATCCTCTTCTGGGTGGTACAGGACCCTGGGGGCAATCAAAATCTGAACACAGAAATCGTTAGCGAAGTCAAACCGTTTAAGGGATACGCAGGGGGTTATTCCCAGTTGGTGGCAAATCCACATCCCTGGTGCGGATGGAATTGCCCACGCTCGGGTTTTATCGATCGCAACGACTTCTGTGCAGACAGAATCGGCCCAGTTAGCCAGGCCAGTATTGCCAAAACACACTCCTTTGCCCCTGACTTGGCTCAGGGTGATTCCCTTTCGTGGCGTGTCCCATTTACATTGGGTAGGGTCACTGTCGGATGTTGCGGCGAGCCTTTCTCTTCGGGGACTCGGCTCTTCTCCGGAGCTCTCTCGCCATCCCTCTCCTCAGGCGTCTTCATCTCTTCTCTTGTGTTTCTGCTTCTGGGAGCATGCCTTTTATTTTGCCCTTCAGCCCCGCCCATTTCCGGCTGGGGCAGGCCCTAATTATTGGGCACAGCTGGGCCTAAGCTCCCAGTTCATTATCGGCGACACCTGAGGACTTGTGGTTCTCTCTACATTTCCCCCCTTTTTGTTGTTTGTTGAAAAATAGCAATAATTTACAATTAATTTAACATTTAATTTTAAACATTTCATTTTTTTAAACATTTCATTATTTTTCAACATTTTTCATTACTTTGAGGAGGGAAAATTCGGGCTCTTTAGCCTCTGTTAGCAGGAGATGAGGTCTTAAAACACCAGCTCAGCTTTCGCTGGTACTCGCCACCTCGGGATGCCTGGCCATGCAGAGGCTTCTCCAAGCATTCAGCGCACCAGCCTTATCGCGTTATCCCTAGGGCCCCCGTTTCAGGACCGCATCGCGTGTCCCTGGGGGCTCCGTTTCAGGACCGCACTATCGCGTGTCCCTAGGGCCCCGTTTCAGGACCGCACTGTCGCGTGTCCCTGAGAGACTCCGTTTCAGGACCGCACTGACTTGATGCGCACTCAGAGCTCTGCTTCAGCTTCAGCATTCCTTGGGTTTGAGTTCCGCGCGCCAACTCGCTGCGCCTTTCGAGCCTCATTCTTCTCTCCTGCCTGGCTCGCCATTCCGGGCTGTTGTCTTGCCGTGCTGGGCTTCTACTCCGAGCTCTACACGCCACCTACAGCATTTACGCCTGGCCTTGTGGAGCTTTTCCCGTGGTTGCGTATTTGGAGCTCTTTATAGAGCGTCCCGCACCAACGTGGTGGCTCCATCTGACGTGGTTGCGTATTTCGAAGCTCTTTATATCGCCTTCCGCATTTAAGCCAGGCTTTGTAGAGCTTCCCGCAACCAACGTGGTCGTGTAGAGCTTCCTTTTTTACCTCAGCATTCACGGCTGCTGTTGTTGCCCGCATTCTCCACCAGATGTTGTGGCGAGCCTTCTCTCGGGGACACGGCTCTTCTCAGGAGCTCTCTTGCCGTCCCTCTCCTCAGGCATCTTCATCTCCTGTCTTCTGCTTCTGGGAGCATGCCTTTTATTTTGCCCTTCAGCCCCGCCCATTTCCAGCTGGGGCAAGCCCTAATTATTGGGCACAGCTGGGCCTAAGCTCCCAGTTCATTATCGGTGACACCTGAGGACTTGTGGTTCTCTCTACACCTCCCCACCCTGATAAAGAAAGGAGAGAGAAATAGGGAGAGAGACTTATAGGTATGAAACTAGACTACACAGCTTTAATGAAACAGTAATGATAAAGAGGAAAAATTACTAAATATACACAAATATATAGAAAAATGTTACTATGTTCCTCCCCCCTCCTCCCCAATAACTCTCCCGTCACCACCAAGGCATCAGGGCAGCCCTGGGAAAGTCCAGGCTGGACTCTTGGGGTCATCAGGCCAGGTTTAATCCCAGATCATTTATAGAGGTGATGGTGGGGTGATCATTGCCATCTTGGGTTCCTCCCTTGTTTTCCTTCAGTTTAAAGCCTTTTTAAAGCAGTTTAAAGAAGGAGCTGCAGGCATGGACAGTGTAGGGCAGCCTGCAGGAGAGGTGGCCAAGGGCTCTGGAAGGATGAAAGGCTCAACAGGGCCAAGGGCTTTGTCACCTCAGACATGGCAGCTGCCTCAACTACCAAGGTCTGCCAGGAGTCATTTTGTCCTGAGGCTCTGGACTTTCTTTCCCCTTCTTGGGGAGGTCAGGATGTGTCAGATTTTTTTTTTTTTTTTATTACTTATTTTCATACTTCAATTTCCCCAGGAAGAGTCGGGCCCCACAAGTGAGGGATGGGCTCTACCTTTCCACTTCCTGGAGTTCAGAGTTTGGCTTCATTGCTTCATTAATAAATAAATAATGAAAAATCCTTGGCTTCAGAGACACCTTTACAGAGCCTTTGCCTCCCTGCAATCATGGCCTCCAGTGATCTGCTCTAACAAGGCCATGGGGAGGCTCTGGCAGCAATGGCCCTCAGTGGGGCCAATCAATGCTTCAAGGTACTTTCAGGTTCCATTCTGACTTCTGGAGCAGTTTGTTCATTCATCTCTCAGCACCTGAGGATCATGGACTCAGCACCAAACACACCCTGGGGCTCACTGAAATACAGAGAGCACTAAAGAGTCATGGCTCTCCAAGGGATATTCTTGACATCATCAAGACTCATCACTGGTGAGGCTGCACCTTGAATCTGGGGTCAGTCCTGGGCCCCTCACAACAAGAAGGACATTGAGGGGCTGGAGCTGGGGACCCACACAGGTCTGGGACCACCCCTGGCACCTCCAGTGTCAGCCGTGGCTTGCAGGGGAAGAGGAGGGAAAGGAGATTCCCCCTGGCACTGCCTGGGTGTCCAGTGGGAGAGTGGGAGAAGCAGAGGTTGTGTCTCGAGAGGGGAAGTGGCTGTGCTGGAAAGGAGGGAGGGAGGGGACATGAGCCATGACTTCAGTGTGTGTCCCATTGGGTTCCTGGGGAGCCCCAGGGAGAGCTGGAGGGAGCCCCGAGAGAGTTGAGCAAGTGGCAAAGTCTGGTGCTGGTCCTGTGCTGCTGGGCTGGGCTCCTGAGCCTGAGAGAGCTGCTGGCAAGCAGAGAGTGCTGCAGAGAGAGAGCTCTGGGCAGGAGCAGCTCCTCTGCAGAGCGCAGCAGGGCTGAGGGCACTGCCTGCAGGCAGCAGGGCAGGGCAGAGAGAGGAGGGAGAGAGAGGAGAAAGGCAGCCTGGGCTGGGAGGAGAGCTGAGAGCTGCCTGGGCTGGGGGAGAGAGAAATCTTCCCAGCCTCTGCCATGGTGAGTGTCTGGTGCAGGGCAGTGAAGCTGGTGCAGTGTCTGGAGGCATCTCCTAAAGCTGCAGAGCCAGAGCTGCTGGGAGCTGGAAGGGGGGAAGGGGCTGGAGGTGGAAGGGGAATTGTGAAGAGGAGGGAGGGGGTGTGTGCAGGCAGGGGTGGCCAGGGCTGTCCTTCAGAGCAGGGTCCTGCAGCCCAGGGGCTGTGTGCTGGGGCAGGGACTCTGCTGCCTGCCTGCCTGCCTGCCAGGGGCAGCTCTCAGCCTGCCCGGGGAGCTCCCTGGTGCTGGCAGAAGCTGTGGCTGGCAGGAGACAGGGAGCACAGGGCAGGCTCCTGGTGCTGCTGAGAGAGGGATGAATTGCTCAGGGCTGCTCACAGCTCCAGCTGCTGCCCAGAAGATTTCTGAGGGGACTTTTCAGGAGTCCCTTCAGGGCAGGGCTTTCCTGCTCCACTCTGGGCTCTCCTCAGGCTCTGCTTCCACTTGTCTCTCCAGGGCATAGAGAGCTTTTCTCTGTCTAAGCTTGGTGGGATGGAAACTCAGCTGTGCAGGGGAGAGCAGGGGCTGAGACTCCTCAAGCATCACCTGGAGAGGGACTGGGAACCTCAGGAAGTGCCTCCACCCACCACCCCTCAGCAGCTGAGCTCCGCTCAGCCTCCCCTTTCCATTGTCCTCAGGGGGTGTGTGCCCTGTTCTTTAGTCCCTGCACCCCCCAAGTGGCTGTAGGGCAGAGCTGGGCACCCAGGGGCTGGGCTGGGCTCTGAGAGCAGGGGCAGGAAGGGAGACGGGGCCAAGGAACCAGCTCCTGGCTGGGGCAGCTCCAGGCAGCAGATGTGTCCATGGCAAGGAGGTGTCCATCTTCCCTCTGCCCTCTGGAGCTCTGGGCAATGCCCTCTGTGAGGCTGGGGAGGAGCTGACCCTCCCTTCATCAGACCAGCTCCCCCTTCTCTGCATGCAGCCACAGGCAATCCTCTTGCCTTGCTCTGTTCTCCCCAAGTGCAGGAGAAATGCTGAGGGTTTGAGACATCCAGGAACATTACCCAGGAGAGATGGGGGGAGCTGAAATAAATCCCAAATTTCTCTGAATTCGCTTTCTGGCACCTTGCTTTGTTAGCACTGAGAATGTAGATGGTGATAGCCCCTTTTGTTTACCACTTCCTTGATATGACAGTCTTGACCACTGGTGCTTCCCCTGACCCCTAGTCCCTTGGGATCACAGCTGCAGAGCAGATCTGACTCTGAAGCAGCCACCACAGAGAGGTTCTGTTCCTCACTACACAGTCAGCCAGCAACATTCAGAGATCCACCCATGGAGATCAAGGAAGATCTGATAGCAAAGTTTTTGTCTTTGTTCCAGGAAAAGAAGGTATGGAAACTGTCTTTGATCTTGCAGACAAGTTTCCAGGAATGACATAATGTATTTGAGAAAATGTCTTCATTTGTCTCTTTTTTTCTCCTATGAAAGTCCACCATTCCCAGAGGCAGATGTCCAACAGCAGCTCCATCAGGCAGTTCCTCCTCCTGGCATTTGCAGACAGGCGGGAGCTGCAGCTCTTGCACTTCTGGCTCTTCCTGGGCATCTACCTGGCTGCCCTCCTGGGCAACGGCCTCATCATCACCACCATCGCCTGTGACCACCACCTCCACACCCCCATGTACTTCTTCCTCCTCAACCTCTCCCTCCTCGACCTGGGATCCATCTCCACCACTCTGCCCAAAGCCATGGCCAATTCCCTCTGGGACAACACGGACATCTCCTACAAGGCATGTGCTGCACAGCTCTTCTTCTTTGTCTTTTTGATGTCTGAAGAATTCTCTCTCCTGACGATCATGTCCTACGACCGCTACGTGGCCATCTGCAAACCCCTGCACTATGGGACCCTCCTGGGCAGCAGAGCTTGTGTCCACATGGCAGCAGCTGCCTGGGGCTCTGGGTTTCTCTATTCTCTGCTGCACACAGCCAATACATTTTCCCTGCCCCTCTGCCAGGGCAATGCCCTGGACCAGTTCTTCTGTGAAATCCCCCAGATCCTCAAGCTCTCCTGCTCACACTCCTATCTCAGGGAAGATTGGGTTAGTGTTGTTGCTTCCTGTTTAGCTTTTGGGTGTTTTGTTTTCATCGTGGTGTCCTATGTGGAGATCTTCAGGGCTGTGCTGAGGATCCCCTCTGAGCAGGGAAGGCACAAAGCCTTTTCCACGTGCCTCCCTCACCTGGCCGTGGTCTCCTTGTTCATCAGCACATCCATCTTTGCCTACCTGAAGCCTCCCTCCATCTCCTTTCCATCCCTGAACCTGGTGGTGTCATTTCTGTACTCGGTGGTTCCTCCAGCAGTGAACCCCCTCATCTACAGCATGAGGAACCAGGAGCTCAAGAATGCCCTGAAGAAACTGATATCTTGGTGATTTTTCAAAAGGGTCAAAATGATTGGCTTCATCTTCTTGTCTCTCCTATTGTAACTCACTAGAAGCCCAACCAATCTTTAGAAAAGTTTTACTGAACTTTGTTGTAGATACTGGTTATTTGGATTGTTATTTTTCTCTGCTTTCCTTTTCAAAGTATTGTGTAAAAAGTACTGTCATTGGTTGTGCCCTTTCTCAGCATTGATGTCTCCATGTATTAATTAACCAGGAGATTTTCACAGAGGAAATGTGTTCTCTGTGTGTTTAAACAGAATAAAGAACCTTCCAGTGAATGTTTGCCTGAGGCCCTTCTCTTGAGTCCCTCTCTGGAGCTGCAGGGCAGTGCCTGTGTGCAGAGGTGGAGGGAGTGTGTCCAGCAATTCTAGGGAAGTTTTCCTACCCTTCTCTTCTGACCTGGTGAGACCACACCTGGAATACTGCATCCAGCTGTTCAAGAGAGACAGAGATCTACTGGAGAGAGTCCCAGTAACAGCAAGGATTATTAAGGGATGTGAACATCTCTCATATGAAGAATAAAGGACAGTTGGAGCTGTTTAGCTTTGTGAAAAGAAGGCTGAGGAGGGAATCGTATGAATTTCTATAAATATCAGAGGGGCTGGTTTCAAAAGGAAGGGGCCAATCTCTTTTCAGTGGAACAATGGGTTTAAGCTTGAATATAGGAAGATCCTCTTCAACATTACCAGAAACTTCTTGACTGTGAGGCCTGCCCTGGGTGATCCTGCTTTGGCAGAGGGGTTGGACTGGACGATCTCTAGAGGTCCCTTCCAACCCCTAACATTCTAGGATTCTAGGATTCTATGACCTCAGTCCCTGGGACAGTGATGGGGTCCATCCTGCCCCAGGCAGGTGAAGGACAAAGAGGGGATTGCTGAAGCAGAGTGGGCAGGGGACAGAAAGGCATGGGGTGCACCTGGCCTTTAGCAAGCCCTTTGCCATGCTCTACCATTGTCCTGTTGTAGCCAGACTGGTGATGTCTGGATTGAAGAGGTGGGTGATGTGGTGGGTGGGAAGTTCACGAGATGATGAGGGTCACAGTGCCATCAGGGATCCAAAGTCCTCCTGGCAAGCAGTGACGGTGCCTCAGTGTCCAGAACTTGTGCCAACACTGTTTCCTGTCTTTATCCATGGGCACGATCACTTCCCTATTCCTGCTGGCCATGCTATTCCTGATACAAGCCAGGATGCTGGTGGCCTTCTTGACCACCCGGGTACACAGCTGTCTGATACTCATCTGTCTGTCCACCAGCTCTGACTGAGCCTGATGCTGTGGATGGGATTAAGAAGTGAGTTCCATGGGAACAGGGAAAGGGTTGGCTTCATTTGAGTGGGAGGTGTCCCTACGCAGGGGCTTGGAACCCTTCCAACCCAACCCATTCCATGATTCCATGATTCTGTGACACAATCCTAGACAGTTCCAGGCCTGGGCTCTCGACAGCACCACCAGGGCTTTGTGATGGGGTAGGTGCAGTTTCTCAGCTGTTCCCTTTACAGCTTCCCTTGACCTGTGGGCAGTCTATTTCCTCTTTATAGGGATATTTCCTATGTGTATTGAAATGTGTATCCTATGTGTATCTCCTAGGTGTGTGTAAAATCACTGTACCATGTACCACACTGTTGAAGACCATATCACAACTACTGTTTGTAAGCAGCTCTTACCAAGAATGAACCACAGAGCAACACTAATCCCAGATAAAAAGCCACAGATCACATGCCCTGAGTACCAAAGGTACAGCAGCATTGGCTTAATTTCCAACCCTGTGAAGTTTCTAGAGAAAATAGTTGGATTCCCACTCAGCGGAGCCATCTGGGTATCCTCCCACTGAAATCAAAATTCAAACTATTCATATAAATGACTTGAAATTTCAACTGGGCTTTAAATAATAATTTTAGGCTCCACGTTTGGCTCCAATGAATCTTTCAGGGTTTAATGCTGGGCTGACAATTAACCAAATGACAGAAGCTCTCTATTAACGATTAATGCCCCTCCCCACCCTGATAAAGAAAGGAGAGAGAATAAGGGAAAGAGACTTATGGGTTGGAAACTAAACTACACAGCTCTAATGGAACAGTAATGATAAAATGGGAAAATTACTACATATACACAAATACACAGAAAAATGGTACCATGTTCTTCCTCCCTCCCCCCCAGTAACTTTCATATCACAACCAAGGCTTCAGGGCAGCCCTGGGAAAGTCCAGGCTGGACTCCTGGGGTCATCAGGTCTGGTTTAATCCCAGATCAGCTGTAGTGGTGATGGTGGTGTGATCATTGCCATCTGGAATTCCTCCCTCCTTGTCCTTCAGTTTAAAGCCTTTCTAAAGAAGTTTAAAGAAGGAGCTGCAGGCATGGACAGTGTAGGGCAGCCTGCAGGAGAGGTGGCCAATGGCTCTGGAAGGCTGAAAGGCCCAAGAGGACCAAGGGCTTTGTCACCTCAGACATGGCATCTGCCTCAAACACCACGACCAGGAGTCATTTTGTCCTGAGGCTTTGGACTTTCTTTCCCCTTCTTGGAGAGGTCAGGATATGTCAGAAAATTTTTTTATTACTCATTTTCATACTCCAATTTCCCCAGAAAGACTCCTGACTCACAAGTGAGGGATGGGCTCTGCCTTCCCATTGCCTGGAGGTCAGAGTTTGGCTTCCTTGCTTTATTAATAAATAAATAATGAAAATTCCTTGGCTTCAGAGCCACCTTTACAGAGCCTTTGCCTCCCTGCAATCATGGCCTCCAGTGATCTGCTCTAACAAGGCCATGGGGAGGCTCTGGCATCAGTGGCCCTCAGTGGGGCCAATCAATGCTTCAAGGTACTTTCAGGTTCCATTCTGACTTCTGGAGCAGTTTGTTCATTCATCTCTCAGCACCTGAGGATCATGGACTCAGCACCAAACACACCCTGGGAATCTGGGAATCAGTGAAATACAGAGAGCACTAAAGGGCCATGGCTCTCCAAGGGATATTCTTCACATCTTCAAGACTTCTACAGCTAATTGGAGAGGTTTTCACTCTACAGTTAAGGAGGAAAATTTCATACTGTGCTTAATGAAAACAGTTCGATGGAGTTTTTTTTAACATTACATTTTAAAAGATCATCTCATGATTTTCACTTTAGGGAAGAGATGACAGAAGCTCCCTGAGGTCTGACACAGGGAGGGCAACTTTACTTCTCACCCCCACAAGCCCACGATTGCTTTCCTGTTCCACCTGGGACTTCCATCCCTGCTCCTTGCATCAGACTTCTCCTCTCCTCTCTGCAGCTGGAGGTTACAGCTCCACTGCACCACCTCCCACCTGCTCTCCTCAGAGAACTGACTGCACACGGGCACAGCAGGAGTTTTCCTTTGTGCCAGCCAAGAAAAGTCACACAGAAAAAGTGAAGAAGAATCTGAGGAGAAATGGTTTAGAGAGACAGATGGGAAAAGAGAGATGTGATCATCATGAGAGAGGTGGCTAAAGAGACAATCAGGCTGCTGAAAGACAGGCGAGCTTTGAACAACCTGCTGCTCAAAGCAGCACCCAGGGGAGAGGCATCTGAATGAACAAAGAGGAGGAGAAGGGGACAATTGGAGAGGAATGGGAATGGCCTTTGTCTGGACAGTCTGTGTCTGGAAAGGTGACTTTAGAAATGGTCACTGCATCACCACCACCAGGCAGATTTTTATGTCCAGGCTCTGCACTTGGTTTGCTCCTTGCCCCTTCTTGGAGTACTTGGGAGGTGTGGTGCATTTTCCCTACAGTTTTTATTGTTCATCTTCACACCCCACTGCCCCCAGGAAGAATTCTGACCCACAAGTGAGGGATGGGCTCTGATTTCCCATTGCCTGGGATTCAGAGTTTGGCTTGACTGATCCATAATGTAAATAAATATATAAATAAATAAATATCTGTGGCCTCAGAGCCACCTTTACAGAACCTTTGTCTCCCTGCAATCATGGCCTCCAGTGACCTTCTCTAACAAGTCTCGGGGGAGGCTTTGTCAGTAATGGGACCCAATGGAGCCAATCAATACTTGAAGATAAGTTTTGGTTTTATTTTGGTTTTGAGTTCTTAGAAGCTTTTTTTTTTTTGGTCTCCTGTCAGTACCTGAGGATCATGGACTCAGTCCCTCTGGCACTGTGGGGCCCATTACAGTACCGAGCAGCCATGTCTTATCCTGTGTTGTTTATAGTGTTCAAGAGTCGCACAGCTCATCAGAGAGGTTCCAGTGTGGAGAAAGATTAAAAGGAGAGTTTTTTAAAAAAGTTCTATTTCCCTTTTTTTCTGTTTAGAAATGTATATTCAACTGTTATTGGTGCAGAGTGTCACTGCAAGAGGCCTGGACAGTGACGAAAAAGCTTTGAGATCCAGCAATCTATGAGAAACATTGCTCCTCACCTCCCCAAACACAACATTGCTCTCATTGGCTCCCTGGGAAGGCTCTGGGATAATTTGCCTCCATCACCTTGTCTGTTCCCCCACTTGTACCCTCCATCCAGCAGGTGCTGCTCGCTCAGCTCCCTCCTGTCCCCACGCTGCCACTTCATCCCCACCCACCCACCCCGCATGGCACCAGCATCATCGGGGTCTCTGCGGGGAGCCCCGAGCGCTGGCAGCGATTGTCCTGTCACACAATGAGGGGATGGGGGCAGCGGCAGCGAGCCCGTTCCTGCCCTGCCTGCAGGACACCTTCCCTTAGGGGCAGGAGGAGCAATGCATGACAAGTGTCCCTTTCCAAAAGCCCGCAGCAGCCTCTCTTTCCTACGGCAGCTGCTTTCTGCACTGCCATCAAGAACGCCCTGCAGGCTGCACTTTGCATTTCCCCCTCAGAAAGGGAATGCTCCTTCTTGGCATCACCCAGCACGCACACAATGTCCTGGCTTCGGAAGAAAACTCAACACAAAAAGGGGGGACACCCACTCCCACTGCCTCACGGGTGCCGGCCGTGCCCTCCGTGCCTCCCACCGGCCCTGGCCCCGCCGCATTGCTGGGTTTGCCCGGGGGCTCTGCAAGTGAAGAGGGGAAAGGGGGAGGTGGGGGCAAGGGAATCCAAATGAAAAGAGTCCACAGCTGAGGCCAATCAAAGCTCAGGCTGTCCCACCAGGCACTGCTCTGGGGACCACACAGTGGTGGGGAAGTGATATCACGGTGCCAGGCGGAGGTGCGGATTGAGTGCCAGCTGCCAGCCAGAGGTCACAAGTGGTGGTGGTGACAAGGTGGTGTAGGCCGTTCCTCCTAGGACCTGTGTGCCTTTTCCTTCCCTCAGACTTCTCCCCTGCAGCTGCAGCTGGATGTTAAGGCTTCTTTGCACCAGCTCCCAACCCATCTCCCTTAGAGAACTGCTGCACTCAGGCACAGCAGGAGTTTCCTCCTTTGCTAGCAGAGAAAAGTGAAGGGGAAAGTTTCCTATACAATAAAATACACTCTGCAATCATCTGCAGGGCACAAACTCCTCTAGAGAGGTTACGTTTCCAGAGGGGATAATCTGATGAGAAAGGCTTTTGATAGCCTCAAATTGAAGATTTTTTTTGTTAGTAATGGTGTTGGTGTTAGAATCAGTATTAGTATTAATATTTAACTCTCTTTTACTTCAGCCAGAAAACTTTTCATTTCTCAATGTATTGTTTTTTGTTTGTTTCTTTGTTTTCATATTGTTTTCCCCACCTGAATGACACAGGGACATTAATGAGCTGCGTGGTGCTCAGTGCCTGGCTGGAGTTCAACCACAACAGTCCTAATTTGGGCCCAACGTGGGGCACAAAGGGCTGATATAATGACAGATCTCATCAGAGCATCTTAAAACAAAGCAGTTATAATTATTCCCTGTATGGGTTTAACAGTTGCTGGTCACCATGTTGGTAGGTTTGGTCTCAGAGCTCACCAAAGTAATGTTCCTACCAATAGTTCAAATGCAGAAACATAGCTCAGAGGAGTGGAGGTATTTTTGGGCTCTACTTTGCCTCTCTCTCTTCTCTTCTTCCCCTTCCGTCTTCTCTTCAAAGAGCTCTTGGAGTGAAAGATTCATTAGTCACAGAATATTCCAGTCCAGAAGAGACCCCAGAGCATCATCTTGTCTGAGTGCCCTGCTCAAGGCAGGATGAACCAGATGAGGTTTCTCAAGGTGTCCCCCAGCGTGGCTTCATCCACAAAGGGGCTTAAAGTGCCTTTTGTCCAACCCCACAGGGACTTTTAAAGAGAGAGACTATCATTTGATCAAGGGCTGGACAGTGAGGCACCATCACTGCCTGCCAAGAGAACTGTGAGTCACTGATTTCGTGTGACCCTTATCATCTCATGAACTTCCCACCCGCACCATCCCCCAGGCCTTCAATCCAGACATCACCAGCCTGGCTATTAAGGGACAATGATAGACCACGTCAAAGGGTTTACTGAAGTCCAGGTGCACCCCATGGCCTTCTTTCCCCTGCCCACTCTGGTTCAGCAATCCCTTTTTTGTCCTTCATCTGCCTGGAGTGCCCTGCAGGAGCATTGGCCCCATCACCATCCCAGGGACAGAGGTGATGCTGACCAGCAGGTAATTCTCCCCATCCCCCTTCCTGTCCTTCATGGCTGACAGAAATTCCCCTGTCCAAGGTGCAGTTGATCTCTCAGGACAGACCTTGCAGCCCATGAATCTTACAGGGAAGGTGACAGCAAGCCCAGCACTGAAGACAAGATGTGGCCACCAGCAGGAAACACTCAAAGGTGCCAAAGGTTCATAAAATAGCACTGAGGCCACAGTGGGCAGAGATGGTGTCCAGCAGCTGGGACAGGCTGGTGGAGCTTGGCTGAAGGAAGCAGATCCCAGTGCTGCATTCAGGTGGCTTCCCAGGGGACGTTAGTGTCCAGGTGAATCATAGAATCATAGAATTGGCTGGGTTGGAAGGGACCTCAGAGATCATCAAGTCCAACCCTTGATCCACTCCCACTGCAGTTCCCAGCCCATGGCACTGAGTGCCATATTCAGTCTCTTTTAAATATCTCCAGGGATGAAGAATCCACCCCTTCCCTGGGCAGCCCATTCCAATGTTTGATCACCCTCTCTATCAAGAAATTCTTTCTAATGTCCAACCTAAACCTCCCCTGGCACAACTCGAGACCTCTTGTGCCCTCTTGTCTTGCTGAGAGTTGCCTGGGAAAAGAGCCAAACCCCCCCCGGCTCCAACCTCCTTTCAGGGAGTTGTAGAGAGTGATGAGGTCTCCCCTGAGCCTCCTCTTCTCCAGCCTCAACACCCCCAGCTGCCTCAGCCTCTCCTCATAGGATCTGTGCTCGGGTGAAGTGACCTGAGGACACGGTCTGTGCCACTGACCTTCATGGCACCCCTGGGAAGAGCTGGTGCTGTTTGTGCTCCCACAGAGCCTTCTCCCTGCTGAGCACCTCTGGGCTGGCCTGGCCACCCATCCCTGCACCCTGTCCCCAGGCTGCCCCCCGCCCCGAGCTGGGGGTGCTGCTCTGCAGAGCACGGGGCTGGGGTGCCCAGGGCTGACTCTGTTCATGGGCTGTGCTGGTCAAGCTGGGAGGCAGACCCAGCTGATGGTGCTCACTGACACTGACCACCTCCCACACAAGCTCTTGGGTGCCCATGGAGGGTGCTCAGAGGGGCCCTGCCTGATTCCACTGCCATGGGCTGTCTTTATTGCACAACAGTCACCATCCCTGAGGGCTCTGGACACCAAAGAAGTGACAAAGGAACCAGTCCACTGTGGAGCTGGAAAGGGGACAGCTTGAAAAAGATCAAGCGCTGGTGCTCCCGGGCAGTGCCCTTGTGCCAGGACTCTTTCCCCTCCACCTCTGCACACAGGCACTGCCCTGCAGCTACAGACAGGGTCTCAAAGGAAGGGCCTCAGGCAAACATTCACTGGAAGGTTCTTTATTGTGTTTAAACACAGAGAGAGCACAGCTCCTCTTTGAAAGTCTCTGGGTAAAAGAAAACCTGAATATCCACAAAATGAGAGAGGAAAAAAAAATAACATTCCTATATGAGCAATAATTGGAAAGAAAAAACAAAGAAAAAACCCACAAAACAACGCATATATACAACCAAAATTAACAAAAAGGGGTGAAGACTGTCTGGGTTTGTTCTGAATTACATTATGAGGGAACGGAACAATAACCAAATAAATTAAATATTTTCAAAAAAGATTCTTTGATAAGTTTGGAAACTGC
The DNA here is from genome assembly GCF_036169615.1 of Heliangelus exortis. Lineage (NCBI taxonomy): Eukaryota > Metazoa > Chordata > Aves > Apodiformes > Trochilidae > Heliangelus > Heliangelus exortis. The sequence goes on from NW_027285918.1 coordinate 243,638, forward strand.
ATCCTTGAGCTCCTGGTTCCTCATGCTGTAGATGAGGGGGTTCACTGCTGGAGGAACCACCGAGTACAGAAATGACACCACAAGGTCCAGGGATGGGGAGGAGATGGAGGGGGGCTTCAGGTAGGCAAAGATGGCTGTGCTGACAAACAGGGAGACCACGGCCAGGTGAGGGAGGCACGTGGAAAAGGCTTTGTGCCTTCCCTGCTCAGAAGGGATCCTCAGCACAGCCCTGAAGATCTCCACATAGGACACCACAATGAAAACAAAACAGCCAAAAGCTAAACAGGAAGCAACAACACTAACCCAATCTTCCCTGAGGTAGGAGTGTGAGCAGGAGAGCTTGAGGATCTGGGGGATTTCACAGAAGAACTGGTCCAGGGCATTGCCCTGGCAGAGGGGCAGGGAAAATGTATTGGCTGTGTGCAGCAGAGCAGTGAGAAACCCAGAGCCCCAGGCAGCTGCTGCCATGTGGACACAAGCTCTGCTGCCCAGGAGGGTCCCGTAGTGCAGGGGTTTGCAGATGGCCACGTAGCGGTCGTAGGACATGATGGTCAGGAGAAAGTACTCAGATGAAATGAAGAATAAAAAGAAAAAGATCTGTGCAGCACATGCCTTGTAGGAGATGTCCGTGTTGTCCCAGAGGGAATTGGCCATGGCTTTGGGCAGAGTGGTGGAGATGGATCCCAGGTCGAGGAGGGAGAGGTTGAGGAGGAAGAAGTACATGGGGGTGTGGAGGTGGTGGTCACAGGCGATGGTGGTGATGATGAGGCCGTTGCCCAGGAGGGCAGCCAGGTAGATGCCCAGGAAGAGCCAGAAGTGCAAGAGCTGCAGCTCCCGCCTCTCTGCAAATGCCAGGAGGAGGAAATTTGTGATGGAGCTGCTGTTGGACATCTGATGCCTCTGGGCATGTACACTGTCATGGGAGAAAAGACAGGGAGCAATCACAGCAGACTATTCTCAAAAACATTTCTTCATTTGTTTTCTCATATGCAAAAAGTACCTTTTCCCTGTCACAAAAACTTCAGTGTTTGTGCTGCTCTGCAAGTGAAACCCTGAGGGTGCTGAGAGGCAAAGGGACTGTCCCTTAGTGCAGAGTGAGGACAGCCGCTCTGTCCATCAGTCCTGCTCTCACCTGCACAAAGAGGACAAGACCCTTATAATGCGGTATCCAGATGGGAGGGTGGGCTGACCCCCAGCCCCACACCCTGCAGTCCCCACAGCCCCAAATCTCAGGTGCTTTGGATGCTTTTCCTCCATGAAAACAGCAGCAGGACAGGACCTGCAGCATCAGTGTCTGAGCTGCACTCAAAATCTCAAGCCCGAGCCCAGAAAAAATAAGGGTAAGAACAAGGGGAGCAGAAGAAGGGGCCAGAGGGGAACCTGCCAAAGTTCTGCTGCCAAGACAGTCGGGAAAGGGATACACAGGCAGAGACTCCAGCATTTCTCCTCTCTGGTGGGGAGGGGGGGCTGCTGGAAGGATGCTCAGAATTCAGTGCCCATGATCTGAAGGGCTGGGGGACTGTGCTGTGTGACAGAGAGCAGGGTTTAGCTCTAGGGAGGGCAGCAGCTCTGCAGGGGATGGCTGGGAGGTGCAGGAATCCCCCCTGCCATCATCTTCCAAGCAGCAGCTCCCTCTCCATCCCTGCCCATCTCTGCTGCCTGCAGCTCTTTCTCTGTCCCCAGCTCTCCTCCCTGTCAGTGCTCAAAGCACCCATCCCACCCCCTGAGTGCTCAGCTCTGCCCTGCAGACCCCTCCTGGCAGCAGCAGGACCTGTCCAGGGGCATCTCTGAGATTTAATGATGCCTGGAGCAGATTAGAAAAGGGATGAGGAGAACTGGGGTCTGTGAGCCTTCTGCAGAGTGCAGAAAGAGCTTTCCATGCCCTGGAGAGACAAGTGGAAGCAGAGCCTGAGGAGAGCCCCGAGTGGAGCAGGAAAGCCCTGCCCTGAAGGGACTCCTGAAAAGTCCCCTCAGAAATCTTCTGGGCAGCAGCTGGAGCTGTGAGCAGCCCTGAGCAATTCATCCCTCTCTCAGCAGCACCAGGAGCCTGCCCTGTGCTCCCTGTCTCCTGCCAGCCACAGCTTCTGCCAGCACCAGGGAGCTCCCCGGGCAGGCTGAGAGCTGCCCCTGGCAGGCAGGCAGGCAGGCAGCAGAGTCCCTGCCCCAGCACACAGCCCCTGGGCTGCAGGACCCTGCTCTGAAGGACAGCCCTGGCCACCCCTGCCTGCACACACCCCCTCCCTCCTCTTCACAATTCCCCTTCCACCTCCAGCCCCTTCCCCCCTTCCAGCTCCCAGCACCTCTGGCTCTGCAGCTTTAGGAGATGCCTCCAGCAACTGCACCAGCTTCACTGCCCTGCACCAGACACTCACCATGGCAGAAGCTGGGAAGGTTCTCCTCCCCTCAGCTGGCACTCATGCCCTCCATCTTCACCCCCTTGAAGCTCTCTCTGCCTTGCTCATCTCCCCCAGATACCCTGGCAGTGCCCTCAGCCCTGCTGCGCTCTGCAGAGGAGCTGCTCCTGCCCAGAGCTGTCTCTCTGCAGCACTGCCCACTTGCCAGCAGCTCCCTCCATCCCAGGAGCCCAGCTCACAGCTGTCAGGAGCCCTCTGGGGGGTTGATGCTGAGCCCATGACAATTGCTCAAGAGGCAAGGAGAGGAAGCTGCAGAAGCTTCTTTCTCCACAACCAAGTCCAAGGCAGAGTCCCAAGAAAGTTTCCAAAGTTTCTTGGCGTGTGCCTGGGTCCCCCTGAGGGACAGCCCTGAGAAAGCAGCGTCCCCTGCAGGGGGTGGGGGGAGCAGGAAGCAGGAGGCAGTGATGGCAGGTGGGGAAAAGGAAGGTGCAGGTGGCTCTGGTGCTGAGGAAGCCTGGCTGTGTGTCAGGACTGCAAAGGGCCCAGCCCTGAGCCCATTCCCCAAAGGTGCCAGCCCTGAGCCCCAGCCCCTGGCAAGGGACGGAGATCCTGTCCCTCCCTCAGCCCTCAGGGCTCTCCTGGCACCACTGCCATGTGCAGATGGGCAATGCCAAGGGCAGGACTATGGCCCGGCACCTCCCAGCCAGCCTCCTGCACATGGACAAGGAGGCCCTGAGCCCCAGTGCTGCTGGAAGCTCCACTTGTCTCCCCATGGCCATCAGGGACAGAGACAAGAGCCAGCAGCAAAGGCATGGAGAGCTTGGCTCTGCCAAGTCTGCCTCCAGCTTTTCCACACCTTTGCCCTCTCTCATCTCCAGCACAGTCTGTCCTGGGCTGTCCCATCCCCTGTGCCTCTTGCCCTGCAGGCTCTGCTCCTTCACCCGCCTGCCCCACCTTGCTGTCCCCTTCCTCTCCTGACATCTCTGTGTCCTCCCTGCCTCTGCCTTGGCACACAGAGCCTTGGCCTGATCCAGGCTCCTGCTGGGGGATGTGCTGTTCCCCAGCATGGCCCTTGCACTGACATTGCTTTCTTCTGCTCTCCACTCCAGCCATCCCCAGCTGCACTTTGGGGAATTACTTCTTGCCCAAGCTGTTTCCCACTCTGAAGAAAAGCTCCACCATGCCCAAACCCACCCTTCAGGCACTCCCAGGATCCTCCTCTACTGCCCACAGTCTCCACAGCACTGAGCCTTGACCCATCAACCTCTGCAGACTGGGCATCACTTGGGGTCTCTAAACCCCATCTTTGGAGACCTCTGGGAACTCCCCATGTTAACTGAGGTGTCTGAAGGTCATATCATCATAGAATCACAGAATGACAGAATTTTTTTTTTTGGAAGGGACCTCTCATGCTCATCCATTCCAACCCCACTGCAGTAATCAGGGACACTCTCAACTAGATCAGGTTCTCTGAGCCACCTCAAGCCTGACCTGGAATATTTCCAGGACTGAGACCTCAACCACCTCACTGGGCAACATGTGACATTTTTTCTACTACTCTCATGATGAAGAACTTTTCCCTAACATCCAATTCAAATCCACTCTTCTCTAGCTTAAACCCTTTGCTTTTCATCCTATCAGTCCAGGCCCTTGCAAGCAGTCCCTCCTCAACCCTTCCCCTAGGAATCCTACAGGTACTGGAATATCCATTGTGCTACAGTCAGTACCACACAGGAGGATGAAAGAGGGGAAGGAGAAAACTTGTGTTGACACTGAGGGGATTCCACATCTCTACATCTCCACATCTCTACATCTCTCAATGGTAGATGTAGCTCTCAATACTGAGTAGGAAAGGAGAAGTCTGCCTTACAGAATATTCAGTACTCTGAGTGTGCAAACACAAAGAATGTTCTCAGGAGCAGCACACGTTGATTTACAAAGGAGAAATCTTGCTTGACTAACCTGATATCCTTCTGCAAAGGGATGGCCAAATGGGCAGATGAAGGGAGAGCAGAGGATCTCATATACCTTGACTTCAGTAAAGCTTTAGACACTGTCTCCCATAACACCTTCGTAAAAAAATTGAAGAAATGTGAGACAGATGGTTGATAACTGGCTCAACAACAGAGTTAAGAGGGTTGTGATGAGTGGCACAGAGCCAAGTTGGAGGCCTGTGGCCAGTGTTGTTCCCCAGGGATCAGTACTGGGTCGAGTTTTGTTCAATCTCTTCATCAACGACCTGGATGAGGAGATGGAGTGTACCCTCAGCAAGTTCACTGATGATCCAAGCTGTGAGAGGTGGCTGAGACACCAGAAGCTCTCCATCAGATGTGGACAGGCTGGAGAGCTGGGCAAAGGTGAACTTCATCAAGTTCAATAAGGACAAGTGTAGAGTCCTGCATCTGGGTAGGAATAACACCAACCACCAGTGCAGATGAGGGGACATCCTGCTGGAAAAGAGCTCCACAGAGAAAAATCTGGAGTCCCAGGAGACACTAAATTCTCCATGGGTCAACAAGGGGCCCTTGTGGCCAAGAGGACCAATGGTGTCCTGGGGGGCATCAGGAAAAGTGTGTCCAACAGATCTCGGGAGGTTTTCCTACCCCTCTACTCTGCCCTGTCCAAGCACACCTGAAATACTGGATCCAGTTGTCCAAGAGGCAGGAATCTACTGGAGACAGTCCAAGGGAGAGCTCGGAGGAAGATTCAGGAACTTGAACATCTCTCCTATGAAGAAAGACTGAGAGAATTCAGTCACTTGAAGACTTGAGAAAAGAAGGCTTAATAAATGGCTATAAATATCTGAGGGGTGGGTGTCAAAAGGAATAGGCCAATCTCTTTTCAGTGGTACCCATTAATGGGACAAGGAATAATGGGTTTAAGCCACAACATAGGATGTTCCACCTCAACATGAGGAGAAGCTTCTTGACTGTGAGGTTGTGGGAGCACTGGAACAGGCTGCCCAGAGAGGTTGTGGAGTCTCCTTTTCTGGAGACTTTCAACACATCCCTGACTGTGTTCCTGTATGTCCTGCCCTGGATGATCCTGCTTTGGCAGAGGGGTTGGACTGGATGATCTCTAGAGGTCCCTTCCAACCCCTAACATTCTAGGATTCTAGGATTCTATGACCTCAGTCCCTGGGACAGTGATGGGGTCCATCCTGCTCCAGGCAGGTGAAGGACAAAGAGGGGATTGCTGAAGCAGAGTGGGCAGGGGACAGAAAGGCATGGGGTGCACCTGGCCTTTAGCAAGCCCTTTGCCATGCTCTACCATTGTCCTGTTGTAGCCAGACTGGTGATGTCTGGATTGAAGAGGTGGGTGGGAAGTTCACGAGATGATGAGGGTCACAGTGCCATCAGGGATCCAAAGTCCTCCTGGCAAGCAGTGATGGTGCCTCAGTGTCCAGAACTTGTGCCAACACGGTTTGCTGTCTTTATAATCCCACTGTGGGGTGGGACAAAAGGCACTTTCAGCCCCTTTGTGGATGAAGCCATGCTGGGAAAGCCCTTGAGCAACCTCATCTGGTTCATCCTGCCTTGAGCAGGGCACTCAGACAAGGAGATGCTCAGGGGTCTCTTCCAGCCTGAGGTATTCTGTGATTCAGAATGATCTGGAGGGTCATGGGAATGATCTGTAGCATCATGGAGCAGGAGGAGCACAGGAAGCTCATCCTGGAGCAGCTCCAAGAGACACTACTGCTGAGTGAGGCTGATGCTGTGGATGGGATTAAGAAGAGAGTTCCATGGGGACAGGGACAGGGTTGGCTTCAGTTGAGTGGGATCATGGAATCATGGAAGGGGTTGGGTTGGAACTAGATGATCTTTAACCCTTCCAACCCAACCCATTCCATGATTCCATTGTTCTGTGACACAGTCCCAGCCAGTTCCAGGCCCTGGAGTCTCCAGAGCCACCACCAGGGCTTTGTGATGCAGGACCTGGTGCCTGGACACCATTGTCATGGGGGTCTCCATGGTGACCCTGGGGGTATAGAAGGGGTGTGGAGACCTGGGGTGCCCATATCTGGGAGAGCACCTCCCTCAGGAGTCAGCAGCTGCCCTGGGTGACCATGGAATGTCTGTGGCAGAAAATGCCCAAGATGTCCATGGAGAAGGAGGTGGAAGCCTGCTGCCAGCCCTCCCCAAGACCCCAAGGTCAGTGACTGAAGGAAGGGCCAGACCAGAAGTTCCCCTGCAGGCTGTGGGGAGAGGGCAGCTGTCCCCTGCAGCCCATGGAGGAGCACGGAGGGGCAGATGTGGATCTGCAGCCCATGGAGGAGCACTCTGTACCAGGGTGACATCAGTTACTAACTGAAATACATTAAATTTTAGAAAAAAGTCACATTTGAGCAACGTGAGCATGGCTGGGGAAAGGGACAGGAATGTGAGATGGCTTTTGTCTCTCTGTGTCTAGATTTCTAGTGAGTTCCATGGGGACAGGGACAGGGTTGGCTTTCAGTTGGGTGGGAGGTGTCCCTACCCATGCATGCAGGGGTTTGGAATAAGATGATCTTTAACCCTTCCAACCCAACCCATTCCATGATTCCAGGATTCTGTGACACAATCCCAGACAGTTCCAGGCCTGGGCTCTCGACAGCACCACCAGGGCTTTGTGATGGGGTAGGTGCAGTTTCTCAGCTGTTCCCTTTACAGCTGAGACCCAGCCCCAATGAGGAGCCATGACAGCATCTTCATATTCTCCTGCTGTTTTAATCCCATCACCCACAGCTGGTTCCATTTCTCCAGGAACCCATAACATCACTGATAGTGTATGGTTAAATGGGGATGGTGCAGCATGCACAAACCTTTGCCTCACAGGCTGAGGGCATGGCATGTGATAAGGATCTACAGTCTCATCATGGTATAGATCACATCTCGTACAGCCAAGTCTTTCAGATACCTGAGAGCTTTTCCAAGTGTTTGTAAGCAGCTCTTACCAAGAATGAACCACAGAGCAACACTAATCCCAGATAAAAAGCCACAGATCACATACCCTGAGTACCAAAGGTACAGCAGGATTGGTTTAATTTCCAACCCTGTGAAATTTCTAGAGAAAATATCTTGATTCCCACTCAGCGGAGCCATCTGGGTATCCTCCCACTGAAGTCAAAATTCAAAGTATTCATATAAATGAATTGAAATTTCAACTGGGCTTGAACTAATGAGCTTAAGTCTCACTTTGGGCGCCAATAAATCTTTCAGGGTTTAATGCTGGGACAGCAATTAACCGAATGACAGAAGCTCTCTATTATTGCCCCTCCCCACCCTGATAAAGAAAGGAGAATAAGGGAGAGAGACTTTTGGGTTGGAAACTAAATTACACATCTTAAATGAAACAGTAATGATAAAAAGGAAAAATTACTAAATATATATAAATATACAGAAAAATTGTAGCATGTTCCTCCACCCTCACCCCCAATAGCTCTCACATCACAACCAAGTCTTCAGGGCAGCCCTGGGAAAGTCCAGGCTGGACTCCTGGGGTCATCAGGTCTGGTTTAATCCCAGATCATTTATACAGGTGATGGTGGGGTGATCATTGCCATCTGGAGTTCCTCCCTCCTTGTCCTTCAGTTTAAAGCCTTTTTAAAGGAGTTTAAAGAAGGAGCTGCAGGCATGGACAGTGTAGGGCAGCCTGCAGGAGAGGTGGCCAAGGGCTCTGTGACTCTGAAAGGCCCAACAGGACCAAGGGCTTTGTCACCTCAGACATGGCAGCTGCCTCAACCACCAAGGTCTGCCAGGAGTCATTTTGTCCTGAGGCTCTGGACTTTTTTTCCCTTTCTTGGAGTGGTCAAGATGTGTCAGAGATTTTTTTATTCCTTATTTTCATACTGCACTTTCCCAAAGAAAAGTCCTGACCCACAAGTGAGGGATGGGCTCTGCCTTCCCATTGCCTGGAGTTCAGATTTTTTTCTCACAGCTTCATTAATAATTACATCATGAAAAATCCTTGGCTTCAGAGCCACCTTTACAGAGCCTTTGCCTCCCTGCAATCATGGCCTCCAGTGATCTGCTCTAACAAGGCCATGGGGAGGCTCTGGCAGCAATGGCCCTCAGTGGGGCCAATCAATGCTTCAAGGTACTTTCAGGTTCCATTCTGACTTCTGGAGCAGTTTGTTCATTCATCTCTCAGCACCTGAGGATCATGGACTCAGCACCAAACACACCCTGGGACTCACTGAAATACAGAGAGCACTAAAGGGCCATGGCTCTCCATGGGATATTCTTCACATCTTCCAGACTTGTGCAGCTAATTGGAGAGGTTTTCCTGCTGTAGTTAAGGAGGAATATTTTGTACTGTGATTAATGAAATGTGCTTGTGGTTGTTTTGGGGTTTTTGTTTTTTGTTGCTTTTTTTTAAAAAAAAAAAGCATTTTTATTTTAAAAGCACTTTTATTTTAAAAGATCATCTCATGATTTTCATTTTAGAGAAGAGGTGATGGAAGTTCCCTGAGCTCTGACAGTCTGTGGGTAACTTTACTTCTCACCTCCCCAGCCCCACCATTCCTTTCATGTCCCACCTGGGACTTCCATCCCTGGAAACACAATGACAGTGTTGGCTAAGGAGGCAATCAGAGTGCTGAAATGTTTGTGAGCTTTGATTCCCTGAAGCTGAAAATAATCAAAAGGCTTCTATGGCTGCACACAATTCTATGCCCTGTGCTGATCCTTCCTGTAGCACGACATGTGATGGCCATTGGTCTGAAGCAGAATCATGCCAAGCTACCACTGCTTTGTGTGAGCCAGCAGATCCATCCAGAAATAGAGTAGGAGCTCTCTCTGGTGGTGCTGTTGAGAAAATAGAAGAACTATGGATTGTTAACTCTTGCAGGGACTGGAACAATTTGTGACTCAGCAAGCTGAACTGTATCTCTCCAAGGTAATCTGCTAAGGCAAATTGAAAAGACTGTGAATAGCTGTATGAAATTCCTTTTTTTCATAGGGATAGGTATTATAGCTTGATTACTGAAGCTGTTTCATAGCTTGATTACTGCAGCTGTTTCACAGTCACTGATCAGCTGTGCAAGAGTGTCCATGCTCAGTCAACCCCCTCCCTCAGGACCCCATCTTTGTATTTTATCTATTCCTTATGGGTTTGATGGGCCCACCAAGCTACAAAATAATTCAGCTTTTTCTCGCCAGGCCAGATCTACCTGAACCTCACTGTTCTTTGCATGTTCTGCAGTGGCCCAAGTGCCAGGTACCTGATGTCCTTTTACAAAAAGGTTCTGTTGATGACATCTTGCCAACGTGGAGCCTGAGGGCAGGAAGGCTCTGAGAGGGACCTGGGCAGGCTGGATCCATGGGCTGAGGCCAATCGTGTGAGGTTCAAGAAGGTCAGGTCCTGAATTTGGTTCACAACAACAGCACTATGGCTTGAGGCAGAGTGGCTGGAAAGGGCCAATGGAAAGGGACCTCGGGATGTTTGTCAACAGCAGCTGAGTATGAGCCAGTGTGTGCCAAGGCCACCAGCAGGTGGCCAAGGCCACCAGCATCCTGGCTTGTGTCAGCAATGGTGTGGCTAGCAGGAGCAGGGCAGGGATTGTCCCCCTGTGCTGGGCACTGATGAGGCTGAACTTGAATCTTCAGGTCAGTTTTAGGATATTCAAAACAAGAAGGACATTGAGTGTGTCCAGAGAAGGGCATTGGAGTTGGGGAAGGTTCTGGAACACATGTCTGATGAGGAACAGCTGAAGGAATTAGAGGAGTTCAGACTAGAGAGAAGAAGGCTGGGAGGACATCTTCTTCCTCTGTGTAAATCCCTGAAAGGTGGTGGGAGGCAGGGGTTGGTGTCTTCTCCCCAGTAAAAAGCAACAAAACAAGAGGAAATGGCCCCAGGGTCCACCAGGAGGAGGTTTAGAGGGTACTTTAGGAACAATTTCCTTAGTGAAAATGGCCAAGGGGTGGAACAAGCTGCCCAGGGAAGTGGTGGAGTCACCATCCTGTAAGGTGTTTAACACCACGTAGAGGAAGTACTGAGGGACATGGTTTAGTGGTGGATTATGCAACATGATGAATCAACTGCTGGAACTGAGGGGGGAAAAAAAAATCTTTTTCAAACAAAGTGGTGCCATGATTCCGTGATTCAAAATACTGAAGGAGACCTGATCGAGCCCATCCATGAGCTAAGGCAAACACGCTGAGCAGATGAAAGGACAGGGAGTGGTGGTCTGCCATGCAGATTGCTGGTGGAGGAACTGTCTCTCTTGCAGCAGATCCCTTGGGTGAATGGAGAGAAGCCCTCCCTTGCCAAACCAACATGGGAGCCCCCAGGGCCCCTCTGCTGTTCCCCAGGGTTATTTCTGCCTGGGGTCTGCTCCCCACTACAGATCCTGACCTCAGCACCGACTTTGTGGCAGCAGTGAGGCAGGAGCCCTGCAAAGCCCAGAGGTGCCATGTCCCAGCCTGGCTCTGCCCAGGCGTGGGGCAGGGAGAGGGCAAGGCCAGGAAAAGGGATGGGTTTGGCTGCTGGATGTGGGGTCCAGCAGAGATGAGGAGTCAGGGGAGGTGATGGGCAGAGAAGGGCACAGGGGACACAAATGGTGATGCTGGTTGTGAGGTCACTTCTGCTCCAGGAGCCTGATGGGTCAGCAGCTGGGCACCGTGGGGACAAAATGTCCATCACAAACCCACTCTTGCCAGCAGAGACAAGATGGGGCAGAGGGAAAGGGGAGAGGCCAAGGGGAGGTGGCTGGAATGGTGACAAAGAAGAGGTCACTGCCACTGCAGCAGCCTGCCTGGCCCTCTGGAGACCTTCTGGCCAGCAAGCATTGTGAGGGCATCAGTGCATCAGAGAAGCCACACAGCAGAAATTCCATCATTGAGAAGGGGAGGTGTAGAGAGAACCACAAGTCCTCAGGTGTCGCCGATGATGAACTGGGAGCTTAGGCCCAGCTGTGCCCAATAATTAGGCCCTGCCCCAGCCGGAAATGGGCGGGGCTGAAGGGCAAAATAAAAGGCATGATCCCAGAAGCAGAAACACAAGAGAAGAGATGAAGACGCCTGAGGAGAGGGATGGTGAGAGAGCTCTGGAGAAGAGCTGAGTCCCCGAAGAGAAAGGCTCGCCGCAACATCCGACAGTGACCCTACCCAATGTAAATGGGACACGCCACGAAAGGGAATCACCCTGAGCCAAGTCAGGGGCAAAGGAGTGTGTTTTGGCAATACTGGCCTGGCTAACTGGGACGATTCTGTCTGCACAGAAGTCGTTGCGATCGATAAAACCCGTGCGTGGGCAATTCCATCCGCACCAGGGATGTGGATTTGCCACCAACTGGGAATAACCCCCTGTGTATCCCTTAAACGGTTTGACTTCGCTAACGATTTTTGTGTTCAGATTTTGATTGCCCCCAGGGTCCTGTACCACCCAGAAGAGGATATGTACTATCAGTGGGAACAGACGGGCATCAGTCTGCAGAAAAGAGAGGTGCTGACAGCCGTCACCATAGCAACGCTGCTCGGCCTGGGAGTGGCCGGTACGGCCACGGGAGTGGCCTCCCTGGCAACTCAACAGTGAGGCCTGTCCCAGCTACACCTTGCCATCGACGAGGACCTGGAGAAAATTGAAAAATCAATGACATTCCTAGAGCAGTCTGTCTCTTCACTTTCCGAGGTTGTCCTGCAGAACAGACGGGGTTTGGACCTCCTGTTTTTGCATCAAGGAGGCCTTTGTGCTGCCTTGAAGGAGGAGTGCTGTTTTTACACAGATCACACCGGAGTTGTTAGAGACTCCATGGCAAAACTAAGAGAGAGACTAGCTCTACGGAAAAAAGAGAGGGAAGCCCAGCAGGGATGGTTCGAATCATGGTTTAAGCAATCTCCATGGTTGACCACCTTGATATCAACCTTGATAGGTCCAATCGCAATACTCATAGTGACACTGATCTTTGGACCCTGTATTCTGAATGGACTGGTGTCATTTGTTAAAAATCGACTTTAGAGTGTCAACGTTCTGTTTCTGGAACACCAACAGCTGCTCTAGGAATACATTCTCATGTTACTACCTCAATGGCCCCACACTACCTCTAATTTTACTCTATTCCCCACTAACTTATTCTAACCTATATTCACTTATGGTGCTTTAAAGTTTTTAAACTCAGGGTAATGGGATATATGTTTACATAAGTTTTTATATATGCACATTTTTAAGATTTGCACTACATGATGATTTTTATAGACGGCACATTTCTAACTCACTTTATAAGTAGACTATTATGATTATATTTTTTAACCTATTTAATTGTGCACAGGGAGGGGGGAAATGTGGTGAGATAGGGCCTGGCGGACGGAAGATCTCGCGTTGTAACGGGAACTCAGGGCCCCTCCCCCTATGCTAATAGCATCCAATCAGTGACACGACGGAAGTGACGTACTGAAGCCCTAGGTATGTCTATATAAACCTGTGTCACGCTTCAATAAACTCTCTTTGCTGCTCATCCCACCTCGGCGTCTGTTGCTTAGCAACCGCGTGCCAATCCAGAACCGGGTCGGGCCTTTAAACGAAAGGCAACACCTCAGTTATACAGTTTTGAGAAGAAATGCCCAGGTATTTACAGACACAAAAAGGAATTGTTTAGCTGCACAGAGATGTCCTCAAAATGTTTGGGATATGTTGGCTTCAGTATTTGTTTGAGTCAAAAGTAAGAAGCAGTACCAAGTTTAACAACAACAGATTCTCAGTGGGTTTTGGAAACATTTTCAAAAATCAGGAAAAAAACCAACCCTGTGCAAATGATGGCATTACACAGTTCTGTTATGCTGAGTAAAATACATTGTTTTTACAACAAAGACTGTTTTATTGGAAAATACTTTAAGTTAATGTTTGGGAAATTAATACAAGGGTACATTGTTTGGATGTAAATGCAGGCTGCAATAGAAAGTGTGAGATTGTGATTTTACATACAGCTTTTGATGTTCCACTCACTGGCTCCCTCTGCCTTCCAGATGTTCCACTCACTGGCTCTGATTGGCTTCTAGAAGAACAAAAAAAGGTGATCAGAACTCCAAATAAAGCACTTGTACCAAACCTTAAGTAGTGAAAGCAGAGTATAAACCAGTTCTCTGATGCACAGAGTAAAACATGTTAAAGACAAAATTCAGTCACCAACCCCACCTTTTATTCTCCAAGATGCTGCTGTCCCTGCTGTCCCCCAGCCTGTCACCATCCCAAGGTGCTGCTGTCCCTGCTGTCCCCCAGCCTGTCACCATCCCAAGATGCTGCTGTCCCTGCTGTCCCCCAGCCTGACACCATCCCAAGGTGCTGCTGTCCCTGCTGTCCCCCATCCTGTCACCATCCCAAGGTGCTGCTGTCCCTGCTGTCCCCCAGCCTGTCACCATCCCAAGATGCTGCTGTCCCTGCTGTCCCCCAGCCTGACACCATCCCAAGGTGCTGCTGTCCCTGCTGTCCCCCAGCCTGTCACCATCCCAAGATGCTGCTGTCCCTGCTGTCCCCCAGCCTGACACCATCCCAAGGTGCTGCTGTCCCTGCTGTCCCCCAGCCTGTCACTGCCCAGTGTCCCATCACCCCCAACCCTTCACTACCCAGTGCCAACCCCCAGCAGCCCCCTGGCTCTGCCATGGCTCCCCCAGCAGCCCTGGGCCCATCACTGCCCAATGTCCTTTCACTCTCCCAGACCCTCACCATCCCATGTCCCCCGTGTCACCCCCAGGCTGCCACCTCCCCGTGTCCCCTCCTGTCAGCAGCCAGCCATGACAGGACAGCCTGGGGGAGATGCAGTGGGCTTGGTGGTCACAGGGCCAGTGAAGGGAGGGGATGGCTCAGGGTGTCTGAGTGTCCCTTGCTGCAAGAGAATATAGAAAGAAACAGACTTGGGAACAAGTCCCCCATCATCACCTGCTTTTTTTTCCTTTTTCCCTTCCAGGTGATGATGGTCAAGCCCCAGGCCCATGCAGCCATTCTCTGCACACAAGTCCCCTGGGGCTGGAGGTCTGACACACGTTTAATAAAAGAACACAGCCCCAGAGATTTGGGCTGTTCATCTTCAGATGGGGGAAGCTGTGTGTGTGTGTGTGTGTGTGTGTGTGTGTGTGTGTGAGTGAGGAAGATCTGCTCTCCCATTTCATTTTTGCACCTCAGCAAAAACACTGCAAGATTTACACTCAAGAAATCAAAGGGTAAGTGATGCAGAAGGCTCCAGCCACACATTTCCACTGACTCCCTAGAAATATGCAAGACCACACCATCAGTCACACTGCCCTCCCTGCTGTAGAGGTGTCAGACCAGAAATGATGGTTTCAAGACAGAAAACACAACACAATCCAGCACAACAACAACAAAAATCAACCTGAAGATACCAGGTACACAAACCAAGGGCCCCTAATCAAACCCTAAAAATGAAAACAACCTTTCATCCTGCACAAGAAAAGACCATTCAGAACACAAGGTAAAAATAACTTCATCCCAGGAACCCAGGCCAACAAACCCAGACTCTGTCAGGAACAAGAACATGCTCACCTGAACTCAGGCATAGCACAACCTTGCCACCCCATAGCCCCAGCACCTGGAACCCCAGCATCCCATTGCCCCAGCAGATTGTAGCCCAAAGATACCAAAAAATGGAATACAAACTCCCTGGAGATCTCTGCCAGGGCCTTCAGGTGGCCCCGGATCTCAGTGAGCACAGCTTTGGAGTGGGAGCTGAACAGAGCCACCAGCACAGCACCAGCATCCATCTTCCCATCATCTGTCACAGCCTGAAAAAGTGCCTGGCTGCAGCTGCCCAGGGCTGAAAGGCTGAGGCACTCAGAGATACTGCTCCCATTCAGTCCCAGAGTGCCCCGGGAGAGCCCTGACACCCCCAAATCAGCCCTGGGACATGGACACCACAGCCCAGCTGTCCCCAGGGCTCAGGAGGGCTGTGGGGAGCAGGCAGGACATTTGGGGTGCCCCCAGTGCTGGCAGACAGCAGAGATGGAGACCCCAGGGGGAAGCCCAGGCTGCTGGGGCCTGGCCCAGCTGCTCAGCACTGCTCTTCTGGGGCTCTGCCCAGCTCCCTGCCCCCAGCTCTTCATCCCTCCCTCTCTCTCCTTTGCCCATCACAACTTTGGGCTTTCACTGCCTGTCTCCCTCTCAACACTTCCCAGTTCCTCCCTGCATGCTCTCAGAGCCATTGCTGTTTCTCTCCCTCTCCTCTCCTGGCCTTATTGTCCCTCTCTCTCCTGCAGCCTCTCCCCTTTCCTGCCTCTCCCTCCCCTCTCTCTTCCTCTCCCCTCGCCCTTTCCCCTCTCTCCTGCTCCCTCTCCCACCCCTCTGTCACTCCCCTCTCCTGGGGCCTTTTCTGTCTCTCTCAGGCCCCTGGCCCGCTCTCTCTCCATCCCCCCTCTCTCCTCCTTCCCTCCCTTCTCCTCTCCCTCCCTCCCTCCCTCTTTGCCCCCTTCCCCTCCACCTCTTTCCCGCTCCTCACCACTCTTTTTCCTGCCTTCTCTCCCTGCCCAGATCCCCTTCCTCCTGCTCCCCCTCCCAGCTGGGCCGGGGCCGGGGCAGCCCCGGGGTCGGGCGGGCTCAGGCAGCAGGAGAGGAGGAGCGCCCCGGGGCATGCTGGGAGCTGTAGTCCCGGGCCATGCTGGGAGCTGTAGTCCCGGGCCATGCAGGGGGCTGCCCGGCGGCCATCTTGGTTCCCGGGCCATGCTGGCAGCTGCAGTTTCCCCACACTCCCCATCCCGCAGCTGGGGAAAAACTCCAGGAGGGTGGCGGGGATGAGCCAGCAGCTCCTAAAAGCCCTCAGACTGAAGGAGGAAGCATGCAGAGGGGGGGAGGGAAGCAAGGGCAGGTACCCTGGGAGGAGTAGAGAGGTGGTCGGAGCAGCTGGGGAGCAGGGCAGGAGAGCCACATCCATCCCAGGTAGAATTGAATCCTGCCAGGGATGGAAAGAGCAATAAGAAAAGCTTTGAGAGGTACCTAGGTGGGAATAAAAGGAGAAGCAAGGAAAATGGAGGCCCTCTCCTAAAGGAAATGTCAGACCTAGCTCCACAGGATATTGAGAATGCTGAGGTTCTCCAGGACTTGTTTGCCTCAGTCTCCTCTGGGAAGTGCTCATTGCCTCACTGCAGAGGCCACAGCAAGGGAAAGCCCTCAGGCACCCATTCCTGCCAGCATGGAGATGGGGTTGTGTGTCAGCTCAGGGAGCTGTTCCCAGGGGGGAGGAGATCAGCCCTGGCTGAGCCTTCCTGCAGTCCCTGGCTCTGAGGAGGAGTGGAGTGTCACGGGAAGAAGCGGGGTTGCTGCCTGTCATTGTGGAGCAGGAGTTTTAGAGGTAAGAATACCTGTGGTGGTTGGTTGGTGGTTGCAGGTGGAGTGTGCTGGAATATTTTTTCCCTCTTCTGTCCGTATTTTCACGAGGAAAAGGCAGCCAGTAGCTTTGCCACGCACACCTGGGGTGTTTCAGGTGTCCCAACATCCTGTAATTCTGAGAGGAAAATCTGCAGTAGGATAAGGTGCTCACTTTGTGGCCCCAGTGCCTGTTACAAGGCACCAAAATTCTCACTTTTGTTACTGGAAGAAAGACATTGTTTATATTAAACCTAGTTTAATATTAAACCTAGTTTATTCTAAATCTGGTACCCCCACGCAGTCTTATTTGTAGGTAACTTGGGGGTTGAGTTTCTTTCAGCTGCCTGTTGAGTGCATTTCTCTGTCTGATTTAGCTGTGAAAATCACCACCAACAAAAAAAAGCACCTCAGTGAATTTACTCTTGATGTATTTCCAGCTCCTATCAAGCAGTGAAGTGAAATGTCTCAGTGGCCCATTTGGTAATTGTTTTGCTTTTTTTGCTGAGCATCAGTGACATTGTCACTGATGTTTGTCCCTCATTTCTATCATCAAGGGTTGGACTTGATGATCTCTGAGGTCCCTTCCAACCCAGCCAATTCTATGATTCTATGGTTTCTGACAGAAAAGTTTGTCTAATAGCTTTTCAGATGTCCCAGCCCTTCCACTCTTGCTTCTTCATGCCCTGCAGTCTGCCAGCTTAAATAATCTGTATCTAATGACACAGCCTTGGATCCTCTCTGTACCTTCAGCACAGGCTGGGAGGGGTCCTGGTGGGCACCAAGCTGCTCGTGAGCCAGCAATGTGTCCTAGGTTCCAAGAAGGAATCTGGTCTCCTGGGCTGAGAGATACTGGGCTTTCCAGTATAAAATTCCACCCAGAAATTCCATCTCTTACTTCTTTTGATAAAATCCAAAGCTTGGAAAATTTTTCCTTTTTGCCCATCTTGTAACTTTTGTCTTTTTCCTTCCCCACTCTGCTTCCAGGGAAGCATATGCCAGAGGAAAGAAGGAAAAGCCTTTCTATTTATCCAAAGAGCCATCCTCTTCATCCTCCTCCTCCTCTGATGATCCCATACCTGATGAGTTCTTGTGTGCTATTTGCAAAGCCTTCCTGACTGATGCAGCTTTTATTCCCTGCTGTGGGAACAGTTATTGTGAGGAATGTAAGTGTTCCTTGCATGTTTGTTAATTCAAAACAATCACATCTTATCTTCTGAGAGCAGAAACACAAGATGACAAAGTTGCTTTGTTTCCAGTTCTGTTTATCCTGAAGGATGCTTCTTACAGAAAGGGGAAAATAAGCAGAAAGCTCTTTTCCCTTTTTCTGTGTCTGGTTAAATGCCCTTTACACACAGAAGGAGGAGTCTGAGCAGAGTGTGTAATTGTGCAGGTGCTGACAGTCTTAGATGTCAAACTATCTTGTCCACAGCCCTTTCTCTTATATAAGACTGCTCTGGTGATTTACTGCTGACCAGAAAAAAAAATAAAACAAAACCACCACTATTTGAATATTTAAATAGTTAAATATTAAATCCTTCAGAACTCAGAACGTTTTCCTGATCACTGTTTTATTTCCTAACCTTGAGGTTGGTGACTTCAACTCTAGTGGACAGTGGGAAGAAGACCAGATAAAAGGTGAAGGCACAGCCTAACCCCACCTTCAGATGTTACAACAGTGAAATACCAAAACTGTGTGGTTATTTGGTACATACTAGAAATTTTTTTTACACTATTGAACATTTTTATCCTCATGCTCTCCACCCAAGATCCTACTCACCCTTTAACCATATGTGTATTTTTAGGAGTGATTAGAACTCCAAAATTTCCCTCCTTTCTTTAAAAACCATTTTGATGTTTCTAATTCCACACAGGTATTAGAAAAGCATTACTGGAGTCTGAGGAACACACCTGCCCAGCCTGTCAGCAGAGGTTTCTCCTGATGCTCCAGTCCAACAAGTGCTTACCCCAGGTAACATGATGGCTTTTACATAAACTGTTTGTGAGAAAAGTCTATCTGTCAAAAGCTGAAAGGGAAGAGTTTACATCTCCTTACACAAGGCTACATTGAATAAGGCCAAAGCAAATGATTGGAAAAGTCAGTGCTGTGTGTGGGGTGTGGTTGGTGGCTAATTACAGCCATTAGTGGCTCATTTCAGGCTGGCTGTTCAAAAGCTGGGCTGCCTGTGGAAGGTCAGGCTGGTGCTGGGGCCTGCAGAGGATGTGTTTGCAGCAGGGAACTTTGAGATGATTTTCTGTGTAGCTGGGTGTGACACATGTGGCATGGTGACAGTTAACATTTGTGTTAACTGTGCCAGGAGAATTCTAGATATCCATTTCCCTCTAGTTATGGGTTAGACTTGTCTAGGGAAACCCCCTGTACTTGTGCAATGGCAGTGGAACTTTTGCAGTGAGCTCTGTGCAGTCAGAGGAAGCTAGTTTGCCATTCATTTAATTAACTTGCTGTTAATTTCAGCAAGTGCAACTACTTACAAGAGACTTAGCAAAAGTACAAAAAACAGAGTACAAAACAGTACAAAACAGAAAATCACCTTTATCCTGGCCCAAACCAGGACAAGATGACAAGTGAGAGACAAGAAGTTGGTTACACAAGAAGGGTTATTTTACCCTCTCTATCAACTCCTTTGAATTGGTTATGAAAAAGCCTCTCCAGGAGCAGAACTTACCAGTTCTTTGTATGGCTCCTAGAGGTGGGGGAGAGCTTCTCAGCTTCTCTCAGATACTTAAGGGACCATTGTCACCTGTAGTGGCACTGAATGAATGCTGAGGCTTAAACCAATGCAAGGTTTAAGGATTAAAGGAGCCTTTTCCTTTCCTTCAGTCCCCTCCCCCCCAGCTCGTGAATTGGTTCAGTCCCTTCTCTCCCCCCCCCCCTCCCCGCAGGTGGTTCGGCCCCGCCCACGGTTGCCCCTGGCAACTGCCGTTAGGGGCGACTCTGCCGTTGTGGCTCCTGTGCTGAGCTGTGCTGGGCTGTGTCTCTCTGGCTGCTCCTGGTCCTTGCCGTTGGTTTGCTCTTTTCTCCTGCCTCGTCCCTGCCTTTCCCCTGTCATCCACCTCGTCCCCGTCTGTCTCTTCCCTGCCCTGTCCCTGCCTTTGCCCTTCCCCTGTCATTAACCCCCACCCCTCCGGCTCTGCCAGCTGCCTCCCGCTGCTCCCGTGGGGCTGTGCCCGTGCCACAGCCCCCAGAGCTGCTGAGATGGGGCAGAAATTCAGCAGGAAGCGTCGGGTGTCCCGCTCTGTCAGCGCTCCTGGGCAGCCCTGCGGTGCTGCCGCTGCCGGCACCGGCGCCCCTGAGCCTCAGCAGCAAGGTCTGGGCAGGCTGCACCGCGCGGCTGCCCGCGGCCACCTGGCCTGGCTGAGGCGCTGGCGCCGGTGGATGGAGATTTGGGGCATCGACCGCCGCGACAGGGAGAATCGGTGAGGGGCTGTGGGCCGCTGCTGGGACACCTCGGGTGGCGTGCGGGAGCATCCCCCCTGCAGGGTTTGTGTGGGATCCCCTTGGAGCTGATTGCTTGCAAAGCAAGATGTGCCCTGTCAGCTGGGAGGGGGAACTCGAGAGCTTTCCAGTGCTGGGAGCTGCTGGGTGGGCGCCAGTGCTCCTGGAGGTGCTGGGCTGCTGCTTGGCCCTGCTCTCCCTGCAGGGTTCTCTTGCAGCTGCTGAGGCCTCCCCAGGTCTCTCCTGCCCTGTGGGTGATGTGTGTGGGGTTGCAGCAGCAGCAGCAGCAGCAGCAGCAGCAGCAGCAGCAGCAGGGTCTGGGCAGGGTCCCCCGGGCTGGGTGGTGCCACAGCTTTGGTTCTTTCCTTGTCTGTCAGTGTTAAGCTCCCATGTTTAATTCTCAGGACACCTCTCCACCTGGCGTCTGCAAACGGCCACACAGAGGTCGTCAGATTTCTAGTAAGGCACCGCTGCCGGTTGGATGCTGCTGACAATTTTGGGAGAACACCCCTGATGAGGGTGAGTGAGAGAAGTTCTGCTCTTGGCAGAGGGGCTTATTGAGTGTGCATGAAAGGAGAGGTGTCTGGCAGGACTCTGTGCGCAGAGCTGTGCGGAAACACGCCTGTTGGATTTGGAGTGGGACAGGCACCTGTCAGATCATCTTTGCAGGTGCTCTTCTTTCCCTGTGCTCAGAAGCTGGGTGAGCTGTGATGGAGTGAAATGTGAATTTTGCAAGTCTTCCCTTTTTTTGTGTGTTGTTCCCAGGCAGTACAGTTTCATCAAGAAGACTGTGTGGCTTTCCTGCTAGAGCACGGTGCCGACCCAAATCTCACCGACACCGATGGCCACACTGCCCTCCATCTGGCCATCCAGGCTCATGATAAAAACCTCGTGAGGCTGTTACTCAGGCATTTTGTCGATCATCGTGCCAAGAATAAGGTAAATGTTTCTATTTCTTCAGCAAGTCCTTTCAGAAAGTGACTTCAGTATTTCTTTTACAGATTTTTTTGACTTTGATTATTAGCATGATGTATTTCTCTGACTTTTCAGGAGGGCTTTACCCCACTAGCTCTTGCTGTCTCTGAAGGTCAGGAAGAGATAGTAGAAATTCTCCTGAAAGCAGGAGTTGACGTGCATGCTCGAGACCAGCATCAAAGGTGAGGGGTTTATCCAGATGTGTCCCGTTGGTCTTCTTTCTGTTGGATTGCTGAGAAGCATGGGAATGTGCTCTGAGCAAAAGCAGGGGGCACTGGGAAGGAGCTGTTTCTGTGAGAGTTCTGTGTGAAAGCAGTGTGTGCTTGGCTGCTGTGGTACCTCAGGGGCTGCTTTCTGCACTGGGGATGTCCAGGAGGCATTGTCTGGCAGGAGATGTGTCATGAGGCTGGCAGCAGTGCCTCAGTTTGAGAAACCACCTCGTGCACAGCAGCCTCGTGTGCACTGAAGTGTTGTGCATGTGGCAGCTCTGTCTGCCCACGCAGCTGTTTTGACTCCCTCTCCCATGTTACTGTTGCTTCTACTGGACCCTGCTTTTTCTTTTGTTCATTGGAATGTAATGGGGAAAAGACTTTTTCTGAGAGCAAGCAGGAATGAAACGAATGTTTCTGTGTCTGTGTCAAATGATCCATTTGATAGGATGTTTTGCATCTTTCAGAACCCCACTCATGATTGCTGCTTCTGTTGGGCAGCTGAATTTGGTCCAAGTTCTCCTTTCTTACGGTGCCAATATTTCCCATGAAGACACTGATGGGAACACAGCTGAGGATTATGCTGATCTTCATGGGTATTGGAGGTAACCTTTGAACTTTCTGATTAGAAGAAGTGGTCAGTTCTCAGTGTGGCTTTGGAATGTTGTTGGTGGCAGCACCAAGGTTTAATGGTGTGTTTAGAGCTGTGTTGAAGGTGTGCTCAGTGATGTCTTCTGCTGGGTGTGGTTGCTGTGCCCAAGAGAGAGGGTGTGTAGCAGCCTGAGGGAGCCGTGAGGGGTGGAAGAGGCAGGGCTCAGGATTCCCTCCCATCTCCTGCCAGCCTCTCTGAAAGGCCAGAGGATGGGCAGCCTGGTCCCTGCCTGCTCCCTTCTTCCCTGCTGCTGGGCTGCACTGGGAGCTCTTGGGCAGAGGCTCCTGTTTTGTCATCAGCTCGCCCGTGCTCGGCAAGATCCGAATCCATCAGGTGCTGGGGGCAGCTGGGGACCCCTCTCCTGAGTCGGCCCTGCTGCAAGGGGCCCTGGGACACTTATAGCTGTGACCATGGAGATGGGCTTTGGTATAGACTTGCAGATATTTGTTCCTCGTCCCACGTGTTCCTGTCTCTTCCTCTTTGAGCAAAGCTGTTTGGGTCTTATTTTCACAGCTTCAAGTCTCTCTTCCCTGTTCCCCTTTTCTCTTCCCTTGGGAGGGTGGAGGGGGGTACCAGAGCAATTCTGTCACCTGGTGTTTGGTTAGGACTGAGACACTGTGTGTAGTGTTAATTTGGAAGGTGAGGGAAATTTCTCTCCAGGATTGTGTGTTAGAGAATCTTTCAAGTGTTGTTGCTGAGCTGAGGTCTGCCCAGCAGGAACTCTCCAAAGTGTCTGTAGCCAGAGGAGGAACTTGGCAAGCTGACAGGCGTGTAAAGCCTCTGCCCAGCCCAGCACCATTGTCCTTGCTGACTTGCACTGCAGTGCCCAGGAACCACCAGCCTTTTGTTTCAGAGGAGATCTGACTGAGAGCCCTTCACTGCTCTGATGCACAGCTTTGTAGCTGTGGGGGTTCCTTCTCTCAGGTGGTTATGTGTGCCTAAAAGGCAGACTGAAAAAATGTTCCAAGCAGGAGCTTGGAACTTGGGAGGTGTCAATGTGCATCTCTAGGGGAAGAGCCCTGCAGTGAGTTCTGTGTGAATTACCCTTAACAAATACTGAGGAGAATGCTGAGAATTTGTAGGAATATGTGTAGGGTGGGTAATAAGTTGGTGTTAACTGTTGTGCTGGATGGTGTGTGCCAGGATGTGGTTCTTTTTACCAACTCTATTTCTTTCTCTGTGCAGTCTGAGTCAATATCTGGCAAAAATGGAGAACACATCAGAAGCTCCTGCAGGGGATGCTCAAGGTGACAACATACTCAACATACTTCGAATTCCTGAGCGGGCAGGAGCTGCTGGAGAGCTGGAAGCAAAACCAGACCAGGAGAACAGAGGAGAAGCTCCTGCATGTGATCCAGAAGATCCCAGCATAGTCATCACTGCTGAGGATGCAGGAGCTGCTCCATTTCTGTGGGGTGCACCTGCTGTGGACAGAGGAGGTAGGATCCTTAAGTATGGAGGAGCTCAAGAGGACAATGATGTGGCCTTTTCTTGAGGTGGTTTGTATTGTCAGCACTGACTGTGCTCCCTGGTGACTTCAGTGCAGGCATCAGGAGGAGCAGCACAAGAAGCTTTGTGAATGTGCTGATTTGTTACTTTTTGGCCTTGTCAGGCTGTAAGGGCAGTACAGAATTAATTTTTGAATATAAATGAACTCTAGCTTGGGACCTGTTCTTCTTTGAGTTTTTTTAAGTGTGTTATATCTGCACTGTGTGGCAAATGGACAGCAGAGAGTGTTCAGGGAGCATTTCTTGGCATTAAGAGTGCAGTCTGGCTGGCACTGCAAAGCACATCATGAGAGTCCCTTTGCTGTGCTGCAGCAACAGAGGGTTAGAGGGTAAGCTGGGGTGATGCTGAGAGACCTTCTGAGGTCCTCTGAAGTGTATGTTTTGGGGAGGAGTCCTTGTGCCACATCCATTGCATGTGCTTGTGGTCAAATCAAGAGAAGCAGCACTCCCTGCTGCTCTGAGGCAAATGTTACAGCCCTGTCAGCAGGGAATTGGGTGTTGGGTACCTGTCATAAGAGAACCCCAGCATTTGTTGGCTTGAAATATCAGGTGTTACTGAGCAGGAGGGGTAGAGAAGGTGGATAGTGATTTGTATTCTAAATAATATAACAACAGAGGGAGCTGCACCCACAGGTGCCACACAGAATGTTCCAGGAGGCACAGAGGTGCATCCATCCGTACGCCGACCCTCAGGTGTGACTCTTGCAGCAGTCACCACACCCATTTGGGTCCAGTTGTGGCCAGTTTCATTCTGTATGAGCTGTGGAGTTGTCCATGTTAAATGTTTGTGTGTACTGTTTAATTGTGTGCTTGCCAAATCTAATGTCAGCATGTCATTGAATCTTTGAACAGCCACAGATGACCTTTGTGAAGGAGGCTCAATAAGGTGAGACTTTACAAACCCCTCCCACTTGCTTGAGAGGTGATTTAAGAGACATAGCACTCATTTTGCTTTGTTTTTGAAGGAGTTCTGAGGAGGAGGGGAATGATGATACTTGGAGTGATTCTGAAGAATCCATCTGTTTTAGCCCTAAGGTATGGTGCAGTTACAGGAAAATGTCCTTGAAAAATAAATCTCTTGAAGGCAAGTTTTCTCTGGGATTGAAAGAAACTGCAGTTCCAGGCAGCATTGTTTTCTCTATCATTGTTTCTGTCAGTTTTTGCAAAAAGACCTGTAGCTGTGGCAGAGCAAGCAGTAGATTTGTGGTTTGGGGCCAAAGTCATAGGTACACACTCCCATTATTTTATTTCTTGTTCATTTGGATCAGCATCTGTTGCTGATGCTGGGATTCTGTAGTGATGGGGAACTTGAGTGTGGTAGTTCAACCCACTCACTAATGCTGGAGATGCCAGCCAGCATCTTTAGTTTTGACATGATCTCATTTTCTTGCATTGATTTAAATAGAAATGATGCATTTTTCTGCTGTGAGACTGAAATTTAGGGATACTGTGGTAAGTGTACTTGCAGAGGCTGATTTATGCATCAGGTCTGGTGATGCTAACAGTGCCTTGCATTCTGCACCTTTGCAAGTAAGCATTCTGAAACTGTGAGAGCTGAATTTTACCAAGTAATAGAAAGATAAAAATCAGATGAGTGAAACTGTTCTGCATGTAAAGATAGTTTTGGAAGCACTTTGCAGAAGGCTGCCTGCAGAGTCTTTTGGGGTGGAATACTCACTGATTTGGGTGTGTGAGGAGTGTTTGTGTAGTTACAAGTGTAAGATAAATGCAGCACCTAAGCACTATGAAAAAGACAACCTGATTATATTTCCTGTTCAATATTTGATGTGAAAACAATGTTTATTGTTGTGACTACTAGAGCGTTTAAAAATGAAACATTTTTTCTAAAATAAATCTTTAGGTCAAGAAGGAGCAGAAGCCAAACTTGTTGGAGTTATGGAACATTTTCCTGGAGTACGGGAAAGCTGGTAAGGAAAAGGTTGCATGATGTCCTGCTCTGCAAGTAGACTTGCTAAGTAGTTTGGTTTTTTTATTTATTTTCTTACTCTAGAAAGTGAGAAGTAAATTTTGAAAACAAAGGACTTTTTCATTTGAGAAATAAAAAAGCCATATAGTTCAAATAAAGGTATTAATCACCTCCTAAGCCTCTGTCCCTGGCCAGTCCTTCCTCCCTCCTGCTCCTCCCTTAGCTGGCTCATTTTCCAGACATTCCCAGTGACTCCTCTCCTGTGGTTAAGTCTAGCAAGGTGCCAATTGCAAGGTAAATAAATAACTCCTTTTATTCACATCCATTCTAATTTACTACTCATATATGGTTGAAGACAATGTGATTGTTCTAGAAATGGAGGTCCCTGGTGAATAAAGAAAACCTCAAAAAAAGAGCAGGGGCGTAGCAGAGTGAACTAAAACCACTGCATCTCTCCCTTCTTCCCTGGTGTGTAGGTCTCCAGGCAGAGCTGGAAGCTCTGCAGAAGGAGAAAGCTGAGGAAGGTCACTGGACATCTCTGTGTGGTTCTCAGGTACTTTGTGTGAAGGACAGGGAGGTTGCCATGGTGGGGCTGGGGAGGGTAGGAGGGAGATCCAGGAGCAGCTGAGAGCTTGCTGTAACTGAAATGAAGCTGGGCTGGCGTGAGGGAGTGCTTCTTGGGGGCTGTGCAGAAGCAGGGCTGAGACTGAGGACAGGAGGCATTTCTTTCTGCTGCTGCAGATTTCCATGGAAAAGCTGAAGGCCTTGTAAAAGCAAGCTCAGCCAAGTT
Source organism: Heliangelus exortis (assembly GCF_036169615.1). NCBI lineage: Eukaryota > Metazoa > Chordata > Aves > Apodiformes > Trochilidae > Heliangelus > Heliangelus exortis. Next base: position 269,793 of record NW_027285918.1, read on the forward strand.
TCCCTTCTGTCTTAGGCAGGAAAAGTCTTTTTCAAGCTGGCAGTGGGTGGCACAGCAGGTCCTTGTTTCAGCTCTTTCCAGCTGTTTGGTTTGATCTCTTTTAGGAAGAGTCACCTGTAGAGGAAGAAATGGAGGAGAATCAGGAGCAGGAAGAACTCAATAAAGAATTGTGGGCTGCAATTGCTGCATGTGTCCCCAAGTACATTTTTAATGAAAGTCCTGATATTTTGACAGGGACTGCAGAGAACAGGACTGGTGAGAGGAATGATTTGTTTAATACTGATTGAGATTCTTCCTCTATGAATGCACAGTAAATGACCAAATATTGTGTGGACTTCTGATACTGAATTTTTTCCCTCACTTGTGAATCCTGGTGGGATTCCTGTTCTTTTTCATTCGTTCTTTGAGAACTGAAATTGTGGCTTTGTGTTGCAAACAGTGCTGTGTATCAAGGAAGTGCCCTTCTTGCTTTTCTTGCTGTGTTCTCCCTCTGAACCAAGTGTTTTGTGTCAGCAAGCTGCATGCACGTTGCTGTGTGTGACCTGAATGAACACTGACCAAGTGACAAAAGAAATATTGTACACCAATCTTTACTGAAACAGTGGAGGAGCCTCAGGCCTCAGAGCAGGAGGAGGAGGAGGAGGAGGAGGCCCCCTTTGCATTGCTGGAAGCATCTTG